>NC_135061.1:3979028-4259028 GCF_051014685.1 Ptiloglossa arizonensis
CATAATTTAACGAGAAAACGGATTACAGAAAAGATATAATTTAGTATTTTCTTCGCCACGCACGGCCTCTACAAATTAATTCAAAATCGCTGATACATTTCCAATAGTGCTTGAGGCTGTTCCGCAATCGAAACATGGCTAACATTAATTTTAATTAAACGACTTAAATTTACAAGTACTCTTGCACGTCGATACTCGAATTGTACAATTGATCGCAGAATAAGTACGTAACGTCAAATTTGAATAAAAGAATCGACACAGTAATAGTAAATTTTAATACTGTAACTCCTACTTTCGAGTGACAATCTTATACCCCGGTTTCAAGTAACGGAATCGTCTCTCTCGCTCATACAAGAGAGAGAGACCACGCATTATCGACCTCGATTCGAGACAAAAATCGCTACCTACAGAACGATAGTAAATTTAATATTGTAACTCCTACTTTCGAGTGACAATCTTATACCCCGGTTTCAAGTAACTGAATCGTCTCTCTCGCTCATACAAGAGAGAGAGACCACGCATTATCGACCTCGATTCGAGATAAAAATCGCTACCTACAGAACGATAGTAAATTTTAATATTGTAACTCCTACTTTCGAGTGACAATCTTGTACCCCGGTTTCAAGTAACTGAATCGTCTCTCTCGCTCATACAAGAGAGAGAGAGACGACGCATTATCGACCTCGGTTCGAGATAAAAATCGCTACCTACAGAAATTTTAATATTGTAACTCCTACTTTCGAGTAACAATCTTACACCCCGGTTTGAAGTAACTGAATCGCCTCTCTCGTTCATACAAGAGAGAGAGAGAGACAATAAATACAGAACGATAATAATTTTTAATATTGTAACTCCTACTTTGGAGTGACAATCTTATACCCCGGTTTCAAGTAACAAAATTGTCTCTCTCGCTCATACAAGAGAGAGACCACGCATTATCGACCTCGATTCGAGACAAAAATCGCTACCTACCCTCTTCAAGATTGATCTCGCGATCCCGACGTTGTTGCATAAAAGCGGGTACTACGTTCGTTGCGATCACTCGAAGTATCATCACTCCCTCGATATCTTGGCTTCTTTCTCCGAGCACCGTGCACAAAACGAGTCCGCCATGATAAGAAATAATCGAAGCGAGACACAGTCGTTGATTTGCTCGCGAATTGAGGATCTCGTTCTCATTATCGACGCGTCCGTCAATTTTCAAGGTCCTTTCCAACGAGACAGCCTGCCGCTCGCATTGTGGGCATTAAGCAAGCTATCGGCCATGTTATTCGTCTTTCATTTCTACCGAAAACCGAGGGTGAGGCGGGCAGACTGAAGTTCCCGAGGGTGGGTTGACGTCAGAAAAACCACCCCCGTCCGATTCAACCACCCTTCCGTCCCCCAGAGTTTTCTTCCATCCCCTTTCGCCATTGCGGACCACTGCGAGAGTCAGTCGACGAGGGGGATCGCCCGGAAAAAGAAACTCCGAAGTAAAATGGCCGTGCCAGATTCCTTTTATTCTTCTTACAATTTTTCCAACCCCCGCACCCCTCCCACGGACCGACGAACCGGCTCGCGTTCTCTTACCACCATCGAGGACAAGAGCTGGAACGAAACTTTCGATAGTTTCTTAATTTTAACGGAGACCCGCTAGCATAAATAGAAAGCAATTAATCGATCGACGATAGAACGTTCCCGAGGTTTTCAATCGTTGCGTTGTGAAATTTCTTGAGTTGTTTAACGGCTGAAGAAACGAAACTTTGGTCTTGGTGTTCAGTTTTAGGTAGCTCTACGAGCATCTGTTCAGTTTCACGAAACGTATGTGTGCAGAGTGTGGGGACAAAGTTTGTCGCGAGTTGGAAAAAGAGAAAATTTGGGTCGAATTGTGTTTATTAAGGTGGCAGCGTTAATTATCGAGTAAAATTACAGAGCGAAAATTAGGTTATATTTTAACAAATATCGAACACTATTCACTGATTTATTACTTCTTCCTAATAGAAGCTTTGAGATAATTTTTTCCTATAAGAATAGTATTATTGTAAAATGTTTCTAATAGCAAAAATTTTGTTTCATAAAATTACTCCGAGAATATGTCCCTTTTAAACAAAGATTACATGTATTTCTACTGGGTTTTTATAAATCATTGTGTATTAGAACTTTGCAATAGAAATAATCGTATACGTGGTACTTCGAAGTTTAACAAATTTTATCAATATATTCCACGAGTAAAAATAGGAAAAGAATATTGTACAAGTAAAGGGTAACAACTGTTTACTAAAATGTTAACGAAAAGAAGAAATAGAACTTTTAGAACGATATTAATCGAGATGGAGATATTAGTAGAAAATAAGTAATACAAGTTATTTTTGATCGTTTCGAATGAAAATTGAACAGCTTCGACTTATTCTTACGTTCTTACGTATCAACGATACATCTACTATAATATTTTTCGTATTAAGCATTCTTCTTGTACCTTTTGAATGAAACATTAATTTTCCAGCAACACATTTTGTATATTTCTACTCACGGAACGAATCGCCACAATTCGATCGTTAATTTCTCAAAATATCTTCGCGAATGAATTACTCGGTTTTTAATATACACGAAAATACATCTACTATAATATTTTTCGTATCAAGCATTCTTCTTGTAACTTTCGAATGAAACATTTTTTTCCAGCAACACATTATGTCGGTTTCTACTCACGGAACCTATCGCCACAATTCGATGATTAATTTCTCAAAATACCTTCGCGAATGAATTACTCGGTTTCCAATATACACGAAAATACATCTACTATAATATTTTTCGTATCAATCATTCTTCTTGTAACTTTCGAATGAAACATTTTTTTCCAGCAACACATTTTGTCGGTTTCTACTCACGGAACCTATCGTCATAATTCGATGATTAATTTCTCAAAATACCTTCGCGAATGAATTACTCGGTTTCCAATATACACGAAAATATAAATACTGTACGAAGCTTTGAAATAATCTCGGTACGAGAGGGTTAACGAATCGAAAGAACGAGGCGAACTTTTGTATCCAACCCGATACGAAACGCGGTGTTCAAGATCGGGCTTCATCAAAGAGGGCCTTCGGGGAGTTCCGTTTTACTTGGAGATTAACGGAGCTTTCGCGCAACTTGCAATTTTAATTTCGTTTTAATCGCCCGACCGAGCCGGCAAAAATTTCACGTCCGCGCATCGATCTCGAAAGCGTCGAAAAACGAGCCACGGGTTATCGCGAGCAAAAAGAAAACAAGTTCCAGACTGCAACGAACATTATTGGTCGCATTTCCAGCGTTTCGATCCCCGAACGACACGTACAAGTCAAAGCGATCCCAAAGGGAACTTAAAGCGGCGCTGTCTCGGGACGAAAGTTTAAAGTCGATCGCGGTAACACCATACGCGAAACTTTCTCGCGAATTCCACCGAATGGAGAACCACCCCTAAAATGGTAAGAAATTTTCCACCTGTCCCTTAAAAAAAAAAAAAAAAAAAAATCAAACTTCCAAACCTTGGAAACACTCAATGGTTCCCCTTTCCACCCGTTCGTGGACACTTGTCACTGTGCTCGAATCTTTCACCGAAAATTACGAGTCTCGAACCTCGAACACCGTCGCTCGCGAACTTGGTCCGCGAATTGAAATTTTACGATCCTCCTTGATCCCCTAGCACCGTATTCGGCCACCAGGGACGCAAAATTCCGAGGTGAACGCGAGCTCGATTGTCTTCGACCATGCCTCCAAAGTAGATTCTTGGGGATTCGTTCTCGTGGATTCCTCGATGGGCGAAAAATTCGTAACGGATTCTCTCGTTCTTCTCTCGTGTTTTCGAAGCTCACCAACGACGATCGTACGTGTCCGTAGTATCCTTACCTCTCGAAATTACGTCTCGTAGCTCGGGATTAGATCACGGACGAAACGTTTGGGTGAAAAGAAGGCGAATCGCGCGGTGAAATCGCGGACGATCCGCGCGTGTCCGGCTAGCCGTCTAACTCGGTTTCGCAGCGGAGATCTCGCTGGCCAGCCCCCACCGTTGCACCGTGAGCCCTTTGATCGGTTGGAAAAAATTCCGTAAACCCGTTCCTCAAAAGTGACCCTACCTGGCGTGCGTTGCTTTTGTGGAACGCCGCCGGGAGGGGTTTGGGGAGGGGAGGGGAGAAGACGAGAACAGAGAAGAAGGGAGGGAGAAACACCGAGGAACAGCTTCCAAACGGCCCTTTACGCATTAGCATAACCCTCGCGAGAGAGCTGTCCACGTGTGCCACGGTGTGCCATGGTGTGCCAGGGGGCCCCTGAGAACTGGTCAGGTAAGTTTTTTCGCACTTTTTAATTCCCGATGACCAGATGCCCGGGCCGCCCGGGCTGCGTGAAAGGGTCGGCTCTCCTGACCTCAATGAGAGATGACCTCCCCTTCTCGGCCGACCGGATGACCCCATAAAAATTACGGAACCGGTTTCCAGGCGGCCCTCGGATTTTTCGGACGTTTAACGGTCACCCGGACCGGGTGCAACCGAGTACCTGAAGGTAAACGTTCGTACGATGTAACTCGTAAGGGCCCACACGTGTTCACGGTTTGGTTCCTTGGACAGGAACCTTCTCGCGATGTCGTTACACCTTGGGAGGACAGTTGAAGGTTCAGTTGCGGAGTGGACGTGTCCAGGTTAGACGAATTGGGATCGTTTACCAATTGATTAAATCTAGGGAACGGGTAACGTTTAGGAGGTCTTCTCGTGATACGTTCATGGATGAGTTTGACCGGTGTAGGTGCAACGATTAGAGTATTCTCGTTAAGAATACTTTGTAAGGAGGAGAATAAAGTTTTTCACGACTCAGGGAAATTGAAATTTATACGATGGAGACGCGTTTCCTAAGGAGTCTGACAACAAGATCTCGTCTATTAGGCATTTCTAGCGGAATTTTAGATAACGGTTGTATTTCGATTCTCGGTGACTATTCGGCGACAAAGAGGTTGACACAGACGCGTGGTAAAATAATCATGGGGAAATTTTGATGTGTATTTGAATTCTACGCTTACGAGTTTAATCGGTGAAACTATTGAATTTTGTACCTTGACCATGTCTCGAGAGTAGTGTGTAAAAAATATTTACGAACGAGTGGACAAAAAATTCGTATCGTCTTTGTTCGTAGTATTTTTAAAAAGACGGTAAATAAATACTATTTTGTTAACTTCTAATTATCAAAACGACAAGTTTTACCCGTGTAAATATCGAAACGTTTGCAAAGTTTAATTCCCGTCCCTAAAAATTGTACGGATTGTTCGGAAAGTCGTTTCGTTCTCCAAAATGGAGAATTTAATCAAATGTTTGTACACTCTGAAAAAATCATGTTTCATTTTCACCCCAAAAAAAAAACAAAATGACTTTACGAACAACCTAATATTTTTACTCGATAATTTACAATCAATGTCGAGTATCTTTAATTCCAGATTGCTCAGGTATTGATATTTGAAAATGTAAAATTACTAATTGTAGTAAGTGTATATAATCTTCAAAGTCAGATGTTTAAAGAAATGACGATACATTTGCAAAAATTCGACGATTCGTCGAATCAGATCACAGCGATTGTGCACACGATTATGGTCTTTCCAGTTCTCTTCGAAACACCACGAATGACACAAGACCATATTCGGTTATTTAACATTAGTTTCATCCGCATGATATGTAGAGAAAAAAAACAACCGGGAGAAAATTGCAACCTTTCAGCTTATTTCGTTAAATAATTATCGTTAAATAATTATACGAGACTTAAAAATAGATTGAGATCGACCTAGAATTCTTCAAAATTGAATTTCAAAAATGATCAGAGAAGGGATTGCGAACGATGATGAAGAATGCACGATAGATCGAACTATGCTCGACACTTTCATAGAAATAAACATTCGTAACGTGATCGATCGAACTATGCTCGATACTTTCATAGAAATAAACATTCGTCATGTGATTAATCGAACTATGCTCGATACTTTCGTAAAAATAAACACTCGTAACGTGATCGATCACGGTGTACATTTGGCTCAACGTTGACCGTAGAAACTCGAACGAAACGTATCTCGAAAATGGCGCCGATTCGTTCAATTATTCTACGCCTAAGTTAGCCCAAGGGTGGAACGACTGGCTAAGTCGTCGTAAGAGTCGTTGAACGACTCCGGGACTCCAAAGGTTGTAAAAAGCAGGATCGTCGTCCCGGTTCGAGCGGCCCTTATCCCGGTGATCCAAATTCACGTGGATAAAGGACGGCCGCGTGGGGGTTCGCGATAAATCGTCGAGCGAGACGTATCGAACGCGACGAAACATTAATTCCGAGCGTCAGAAAATCGAGTTCGGAAGTTCGGGAGTCTCCGGGGTGAGCCGGTGAGCGAGACAGTGGACTCCAGGACCGAGGAACGAAACCGCTTTGAGCGAGGTCCTCTCCTTTGACCCGCGATCCGGTCCCCCTCTAACGGGGTCTATTTGCTTAATGACTCCTCGATAGACGGCCGGTCGTCGAACAAACGATGACCCCGAATCTTTTACCCTCGATACCGAGTTCCATCCCGGTGGAGTCCGCCTTAAAAATAAAGCGACCGGGGTCAGATTCAGAGAGAGAGAGAGAGAGAGATGAGCAGCCCGTGGAAACGCGATAAACGCGCCCCGGTACCAGGAACTTCCACCGTGAAAAGAAATTCGAAAGCAGTCGGTGAGGTCCGGGGAGGGAAATAAAAAAAAGAGGAAGAAGAAGAAAAAAAAAAAAAAAGAAGCGAAGCTCAGGGCGGTTCTCGCGCCCCCCTCCCTGCGATAGGAGAATCGGACAGAGCAGGCAACCGGAGAGAAAGCCTCGGTGGTGGGAGGAGGGTGAACGAGGGGTAGCTAAGAAGGAGGACGGGACTGGCGGCGGCGGTAGAAGGAGGGCAGCATTAATTACGGTCTTTTATTATAAAAACTGAACTCCCTCCGGCCAGGAGAGAACGAAGAGAGAAGCAGATAAGGAGGGAAAAAGCCCCCGTCTCCGACGACTCCCACCCTCCCACTACCCCCTCCTCCAACGACCACCCGGGTCCTCCCGGCCACGGTGCCTCTCCTCCCTCTGTTCAATTTAAAATACTTAATCTGTCTTAGTCCGGAGCCGCGCGAGGTTGTCAAATGCAACTGTTGTCCCAGTACGACGATCGCTGCCTAGCCGCTCGGAACACGCAACCACCGAGGGCTTTCTGTCCTGGATGGTGTCCCATCGGGTTTACTCGGGGACACGCAACGGGTCGTCGAAAAGGAACCGTGGTATCGAAATCTTCGAAGATTGTCAAATATTGGGAGGATAATAAAATTCCTTCGAGAACCATGTCACGATCCTTTGCGTTCTTACGGGGGATGGAGCTTTTAGGGGGTAGATGAACGGTCGTGTCACACAATTATTCATTTTACGTTCTCAAATATCAATACGTGATATTTTCGTTTGCGAATAGGTGGTCGTACTAAATGTCGTACTAGTAGGACATTTTTTTTTTTAGTTTCCGAGACGCGTCGCTTTCCAGTCGCATCGCTCCGCGAACGAGATTCGCTGTGAAGAATTCCAGGGGAATTGTACGAAATTTTCTGGTTCGTACATCGCGTACGGGTATACTTGTGAATATTTTTGAGAAAGTCGGGCGAGAACCGCGAGTCGCGTCGGTTTGGAGCGATAAAGATTCCGGTCGCATCGGTCCGCGATGAAAATTCGCTCCGATGATAAATCTGATATTATATTCGGCTCTTTGGCATTATTTTCCATTATTTTCATCCGCACTGTAGAAAAAAACATCCGGGAGAAAATTTGCAACGTTCCAGCTTACTTTGTTAAATAATTATCGTTGAATAATTATCAGCGAAATTTCAGTTTCTTTCGTTAAGTAATTATTCTTTTTTTTTAATTCGAACGACTCGTAATGCTTGAAATTCAATTTGTATTTGGAAACGTCGATATGTAACAAATTGGAAAATTGTCCTAGAATGTTCCTCGCAGAAATGAGATCTTGGTTTCGAGCTACGAAGGAAAATACAGGGTTGGCGGTGAACGATACGCGGCCTCGCCTTAACGAGGCCTGAGAAGTTTGAATTACGCTTGGATGATTTCTTTGCACGGTACCGATCGATTTAGTCGCATCATGTTCCATCGATAAGAGGAAAATTCTCATCCCGAAAGAGTGAAGGAAAAAAATGCGTTCCTTTCCATCAGTTAATCGATCGAAACTCCGATATCTCGTAATAATATTTCGTATCCTCTGACATTGAAAATAACTGGCTATTAAAACGGTCAGTCGTTTCGCGGAGAACTCGGCGAAAACGAGTTTGGCTCGAGATTAAATCTTGTCGTAATATCGTCCAGAGATCGAATCGCGTAAAGGCGCTTTGAAATATCAAGGCTGAGTTAAGTTTCACTTAACCTTACCCGAGAACGTTCCTTCTTTAATTTGTAACGTTTCTGCGTTCTCGCAACGTCAAGATATACACTTCACGATCTTTCTCGAAGTACATGAACGCGGTCCGTGGTATCGTGCTCGTTACAAAAGTTCAAACTGAAAATAATTCCTCGGTGTCTGTTATCTCTAGGAAAAAGTTCACGAGTGCAATTTCCCGAAATCGAAACGACGCGAAAAATAATCGTCGATTCTCGTTTCGTTCGATCCGTGGAAACGACGAAGCCTACTCGAGGGATACATCGCCACCGAGCGGTGTAATAAACAATTTCCTGTACACGGAAAGGTTAGAGTACAGTGGTAGATCGGTCCGGTTGAGAACCACCGCGGAAAATAAGAAACGGGAAAACGGCGAGGATTTTAATTTGCATCCCCCGTTCCCCCTTGACGGCCACCTTCCGCCCCACTCGCCACCCGGCCGCCCTTGTCTTTTGCAGAGCTCCGGAGAGCCTAGCTACTTTCTCCGGAGGGGTGGACGAAGGAAGGTAAGAGGGATGGCGAGCAGGGGGGACGAAGAAGAAGGGGCCAAACGGTTGGAAATATCATAGCCGCACGCGCAGAACGAAATTACCGATTTGCCTTGGGCGTTCCTTCCTTTTTTCCGATTCCGCGCTCTTTCTCCCTCGTTCCTCTTCTTTCGTCGCTCGTACACCCCCCCGACCACCCCTACCACCATCGCGGACCACCCTCCTCGCTCTGCCCCGGCATAGCAAATAACTTTCATAATTCTCGATTAGAAAGTTTTCCTTCGCGGAGAGAAGGGGTCATCCTTCGTTTCGACCAACCCTTTGCCGAAAGCCGCTCCTTCGGGCTTTTTCTCTTCTTTCCAGCAGCCCCGTCTGGCAACCCCGAACAACGGGGATGAAAATCAAAATTGACTTTGGACGATGTTTCTGGCCATCGACCCTTCCCGTCACCCTCGCCGCTCGTCGCTCTCGATCAGGATTACACGGAGCTGACTGTTTCCATTGGATGCTGCCAACGCGGAGAACCGTTCGGGGGTGGGGGTAATTTCATCCCTGTATCGACGGTAACGCGTTTCTTTCTTGAAAAATTAACTGGAAACCGGGGAGGATAAATCGAAACTGTCACCACAATTTTCATTTCGTTTACACGTTTTATGTATTTTCGGTATTTACATCGAACTAATCGATTACAATTGTGAATTGTAGTCGACGTTTCGTTCGAACAGTGGACGATCTTTGGAAATTGATTAGGAAAATCTTGAAGTTATGGAAACGCGATTGAGGTTAGGTTTCGATTGGTTTGCGTATCAAGAACGATTCGTATCTCATTTTTCGCGTTTAATGTTGGTTTGCAACGCTAGAAATTACCACGTTTCTACAACAAAGCGTTAAATACGATAAATCGATAAAATAATGCTAATAAGGATTCGCATAACGATAATAATTTATGTATAAATAATAATACAAGTTCGAATTTACATTTGGAAAATTTCCAATGCGTATGACCATGTAAATGCATAATTACCATAATAATGCAAAACGTTTATATCCTCGTAAATACCGAAACGTAGTTTACGAGTGAAAAAAATACAGTAAAAATTCGAATAGAAGAAATTTTGTCGAATGGAAATACATTTCTCCAACAAACATTTTATTCGAGGATTTCGGAAAGAATTGTTTTGGACAATTTACTTGCACCACTTGTATACTTCTACATGTTTCTCTATGTTTACAAGTTTCCTAATTATTAACGAGGAATAAATTTCCATAATAAAATTCTCGATTCGCATTGAACATCCGTAGCATTATTAAAGAAACCACTCTCGATTGCACGCGATGAAAAATGTTAATCGTTTCGAGAAACTAATTTAGTTTAAACGACACCGATACCCAAGCCAATTTCTTCTGTTTTTTTTTTTTTTTTTTTTTTTTTTAAATCGCTGCCACCTACACGAATCTATTATCCGAGTTTAATGTTACATCGACGATAAACTTTTCCAGCGTGAGCTTCCGTCCAGGATCGAAATGTAAAACGTAACTTTGTTTCGTTAATTACCCTATTCACCGTCGCAGATTGCCTTAACTTTTATGCTAATTAAATACCTTAATTATAAACCGAAAAATAAGCACGAAACATCACAGTGGTGCGGCAGTTCAGCTTGGCTATTATTAATCCACGATTCCCTTCAACGGCATTCTGCCGGATTTATGCAACAAACGTCACTCGCATTTCCTGCAAACGGTACGAGCTCGAATACCGTTTTAAACGCGTTCGTCGAACGTTCGCGAAAAAAAAGAAAGAAAAGAAAAATACCGGCCGCTCGGAAGGGGTAAAATTGTATCGAGGACTGTACAGAGAGATCCCATTGAAAGTACCAAACGAGCCGTTTCGAAGGAAGGCTGCAGGGTCAGCGGCAAGGGTCACTCGACATATGGCCCAAATCCTGGCCCAAGCGTTCATTACGCTGCACGAATTCGATCCCCTCCTGATTTCGGACAATTCTCGAAACACGCCCCCTTCCCTTGTACGCACCATGCCCGAGATACACCACGACCTCGCTTTTCGTCTAGGAACTCTTTACTTTGGTCCACCATGGCTCGAGTCACTCGGGCTATTTGAAATAAAAAATGAAGCACTCGTAAACTGAGGTAAGACATTAAAGTAGTACCTCGAACAACATTATTTCAAAGTAGTCTAAATGAATCTTACGCGAATATTCGTAACCTCTTCGAAAATAGCTGTAAATTTCACTCGAGACGAAACGTATCGAATACATTTACTCGAAGAAAGTAAGAAATAAACGAAATCTTTGTGTATTTGAAGTAACAGATAACTCGAAACGAGCTTCGAAATAACGTTATCGATTACACAACGAATAAATTTATCCGTTCGTCTAGATGTTTACTCGTCATTTATAGAAAGAAAAGTGATCTTTTTTTTTTAATAAGCACATCACATTTTTGTCTAATTGTCAATGAACGATGGACGTGTTAAATATCAATAAAGTATCTTTGTTGCAGTAATTTCTTTCTTCTTCCAGTCGTTATCGTCAACAAAATTGTGTTTGAAAAATGAAACACTCGTAAACTGAGGTAAGACATTAAAGTAGTATCTCGAACAACATTATTTCAAAGTAGTCTAAATGAATCTTATGCGAATATTCGTAACCTCTTCGAAAATAGCTGTACACGAATTACCTGGTAAATTTCAATCGAAACGAAACGTATCGAATACATTTACTTGAAGGAAGTAAGAAATAAACGAAAGTAAAAAAGTAAAAAATATAAAAGTAAAAAATAAAAGCTCTGTGTATTTGAAGTAACAGATAACTCGAAACGAGCTTCGAAATAACGTTATCGAGTACACAACGAATAAATTTATCCGTCCATCTGGATGTTTACTTGTTATTTATAGAAAGAAAAGTGATCTTTCTTTTTTAATAAGCACATCACATTTTTGTCTAATTTTGAAACAGAATGTTCTTGTATATTTGTGATTTGTATAAATCACTGTGCGTTTGAAGTTATTGATATATACAATGAACGATGGACGTGTTAAATATCGATAAAGTATCTTTTTTTGCAGTAATTTCTTTCTTCTTCCAGCCATTATCGTCAACACAATTGTGTTTAAAAAATGAAACACTCGTAAACTAAGATAAAACATTAAGATAATACCTCGAACAACGTTACTTCAAAATAGCCTAAATGACGGATACACATATACTTTTGGAATAAGATATGCAGCCACGTTCGGTTTGCGACTTCTTTTAACCGAAGAGTCGTTAATAATCATGAGCTGTCAGACACTAGAGGATAATCGAATCGTAAATAATTCGTGGCATCCGGGGAAAGGTTCGTAGATCAGAAACTTAACCGATTCTACTCCCCTGTATGTCGAATGGGATTGAAAAACATGAAAATCAGACTTGAGTTTAATCAACGGATGGAGATGATCGTGACACACGAGACGGACGCAAATATTCAAATGACAATTGATTCGCGACGCCCGAAGAGGGAATTACCGGGTCAAAGTTTCCAGAAACTTGGCAGACTGAGTTCTCACTGAGCTCCTCCGCGTCGAGCGGAAAGAATGGACGAAAGGCACGCGCAATCTGCTATTGCAAAGAAAGATCGCTTCTTATGCAAATACTAGTGGCCACTCCTTACTCCGATTTCGATGGAAGAAAAAGTCAAAGCTGGAAGAAATTGCGAGTCACGTTGCGTTGGGAGTTTTGGTTATTCTTTGACCTTCAAGTAGGAAACAAATTTCTCGATAACATCTATGATGTGTTTATTTATAGTGTAAGTGGGAGAGAAAGTATCGTGTACGAAAGAAATTGTAAATATGATTTTTTTAGTTATAGTGGCTTTATAGTTAATTATAGTTATTTATTTATAAATGGGTGAGTAAAGTATCGTGTGCGAAAGAAATGTAAATATTACAATCTTTTTATTTGTAGTGTAAACGGGAGAGTAAAATATCGTGTACGAAAGAAATTGTAAATATGATTTTTTTATTTATAGTGGCATTATAGTTATTTATTTATAAATGGGTGAGTAAAGTATCGTGTACGAAAGAAATGTAAATATTACAATCTTTTTATTTGTAGTGTAAACGGGAGAGTAAAATATCGTGTACGAAAGAAATTGTAAATAAGTATCTTTTTATTCGTAGTGTAAACGGGAGAGTAAAATATCGTGTACGAAAGAAATTGTAAATATGATTCTTTTATTCGTAGTGTAAACAGGAGAGTAAAATATCATGTAAAAAAGAAATGTAAATACAATTTTTTTATTTGTAGTATAAACGAAAGAGTAAAGTATCGTGTACGAAAGGAACAGTAAATTTGATCGAATGAAGAATTTGATCACTCTACGCGAAGTCTTCGACCGATCAAGAATCCCTGAACGTCTATTTACAATCTGGTTGGTGCCACAAACGGAGCAATAATAACCGAAAGTAACCGTATCTTGGATCGAGTGTAAAGTTTGGCTCGTTCTTCGCGTTTCACCGCGACTGCACATGATCGAAATCCCAGCGAGTGTAGAGTTACCCTGACTCGTGACACCGCGTTCGAACCATCACCGTTCTCTCGATCTCGGAACGATACAAAGGTTCGGTATCGAACTGAACGAACGAGGGCAACATTGTTTCACGAACCGTTGTGTAAAACTTCGAAATTCGTTTCTCGTCGATGGTTGAGCAGAGACGAACGCAGCTTGACGCTCGAGAAACCGGAATTTCGCGAAGATCAAAAAACAAGGAGGACGCGTTCGGTGGGTCTGTCCGGGCAGGGTTCTGGCGCGAAGTCGTCGGAAGAGGTCGGAATAAAGAGGAAGAAAGAGATCAAGGAAAGGCTGCTCCCGGCATCTCGGCCATGGTACCCACTTCGCTTCATTAATTTCTCGCAAAGACAGTGTCAGAGTCACGGGGGTTTTCCGGCTGCAGGGGCTCCCGGGTACCCGAGGCTCTCTCCTGCGCTCTGGTATTTAAATTCAAAAACGAGAGCGAGCCAACTCTCCGGTTTCTCCACGGTCTCTCTCCACGATACTGGCCGTCCTCTTCCCACCCGTGGACTCTCCTAATGTTTTTCTCTCGTTCCTCATCCTTCTCCCGAATCCACCCCTCCCGCTAAACCGCTCTCCTCCAACAGTACCACCCACCCCTCGTTCCGCGAAGGCTCAGTCAATAAAGTATTCTAAAAACCCCGCGCGAATAAGAGCCGTCTTACTCCCTCCTGCCCCCTACCACCCGCTCCGACCACCCTCGTCCCCCTTTTCGTTCGAGCTGGCAACCCACCCTCTGCCTCGTCCTCCTACTTCTTCGTCCCCGTGCCACCCCGTCAACCCCACCGTGACGATGGGTGGAGGAAGGAGGCCGGGGGAGGGTGGAAAAATAGGGGTGGCAAAAAACGTCAATAATATCGGCAAGATGGAAGCTGCACGAATGTTTTAAGGGATTCCAACCCCTGCGGTTTTCGTTCTTGCTCCTCGACGCGCTGTCTCCCTACCGCCGGCTCGTCCCGACGCCGCTCGCTCGCCCGCCCGCCCGCTTTCAACCTTTTCGCGAATCGCTTCTTTGCACGCCGTAACGGCTACTTCCCTCTTCTTTCTCGCCTCTGTCACCGTGCCACCCACACCTTGCGAAAATATTAACGTCTCTGCGCGACGTTACCGCACGGCTGACAACCGCTTCCGCGATACGCTTTTTGTACCTATCCGTGCACGGACAACACGGGACGTTCTTTTCTACGTGGTCGAGCACACGCGTACTAGGGAGCGACGCGTACCTCGTTTCGATACCTTCGCTTCGATTGCTCGGGAACACCGAGAATAACAATAACAACCGGCCAAGGTTGTTAACGCGGACACTCGCGAGCGACTCTTCGCGGTTGTAAGTTCGTAAATGGTAGGAATTCGCGGATATAAGTTGGTAAATTGCACGAATTCGCGGATATAAGTTGGTAAATTGCACGAATTCGCCGCCGTAAGTTTGTAAATGGCACGAATTCGCGGCCATAAGTTAGTAAATGGGACGAATTCGCGGACGTAAGTTTGTAAATGGCACGAATTCGTGGCTGTAACTTTGTAAATGGCGCGAATTCGCGGCCATAAGTTCGTAAATGCCACGAATTCGCGGCCATAAGTTCGTAAATGGCACGTATTCGTGATAAGTTCGTAAATGTCAGGAATTCGCGGCCATAAGTTCGTGAATGCCACGAATTCACGGCCGTAAGTTAGTAAATGGCACGAATTCGCGGCCATAAGTTCGTAAATGGCACGAATTCGTGGCCGTAAGTTAGTAAATGACACGAATTCGCGGCTGTAACTTTGTAAATGGCGCGAATTCGCGGTCATAAGTTCGTAAATGCCACGAATTCGCGGCCATGAGTTATAAGTTCGTAAATGGCACGAATTCGCGGCCATAAGTTCGTAAATGCCACGAATTCGCGGTCATAAGTTCGTAAATGCCACGAATTCGCGGCCATAAGTTATAAGTTCGTAAATGCCACGAATTCGCGGCCATAAGTTGGTAAATAGCACGAATTCGTGACCGTAAGTTCGTAAATGGCACGAATTCGCAGCCGTAAGTTCGTAAATGCCACAAATTCACGGCCATAAGTTAGTAAATGTCACGAATTCGCAGCCATAAGTTTGTAAGTGCCACGAATTCGCCGCCGTAAGTTCGTAAATGCCACGAATTCGCGGTCATAAGTTATAAATTCGTAAATGGCACGAATTCGCGGCCATAAGTTCGTAAATGCCACGAATTCGCGGTCATAAGTTCGTAAATGGCACGAATTCGCGATAAGTTCGTAAATGCCAGGAATTCGCGACCATAAGTTCGTAAATGCCACGAATTTTCCGTCGTAAGTTCGTAAATGCCACGAATTCACGGCCATAAGTTTGTAAATGCCACGAATTCGCGGCCATAAGTTATAAGTTCGTAAATTCCACGAATTCGCGGCCATAAGTTCGTAATTGCCACGAATTCACGGCCATAAGTTTGTAAATGCCACGAATTCGCGGCCATAAGTTCGTAATTGCCACGAATTCACGGCCATAAGTTTGTAAATGCCACGAATTCGCGGCCATGAGTTATAAGTTCGTAAATGTCACGAATTCGCGCCAGGAACTAAAGTCCCGTCTTTCACGAGATTTGAAATATCGTTTCGAAATTATCTAACCAAACACCGAAATCGAGTACGAAGATTTTCTTTTTGCAATTTGGGATTCGTTGCAACGGGACGAACGCTTCAGAAATTGCGTTTTATTCGAAAAATTCAACCTTCTTTGAAAATCGAAAAGGCGTTTGTCAACACTATGTCAGTGTTTTATCCACTGCTGCGTATTAATGTTTATCAAGAGGGAACAATTTGGTACCCGATCGATCACAGCTGCTGCAATAGTATTTTGTATTCTCTGATACGAAAATCGATCGAGGAATTTCAATCGTGTATTGTTTGTAACAATTTTTCATCGATGTTGATTGCGTGGAATCGAAGAAGAGTTTCTTTCTTGTTTTGCGTATATTATAAATTTCAGTAATTTATCTTCAGGATAAATTACACCTTCTTTACCGAAATTTTTAGGTGAAGAATTATTTGCAATACGAGACGAAAAATTCAGACGAGGAAGGATCAAAAAACAGAATAATTTAAAATTACGAATTTTTTGTTTCCCTCGAAACAAATTTCGGAATAATTATCTAGGATTGCACGCGATTCCTGGCTTATCTGTAGCTAGGCGTAACTATATCGCGAACTTTCCCTCTATCCGAGCATTTCTCTTGTCACGTTCAAGGCCATCGTACGTACGCAATACCGCTTTCAGAAATTTTCACCTGTTGACCGATAGCCAATCTTCGAAATATTCGACTCCGAACGAAGAATAAAAAAAAACACCAATTCAAATAAAAAGTACGCGACGCTCTTAAACGTCTTGTGTCTTATTCTATTAAACAATCGTCCAGTTTTTATACGTCCTATCGCGAAGATACGATCAACGACGAGAAATATTTTTCACTCTTTAAAAAGTATCCGCTGTCAAATTCTCAACACGTACACGTTTATCTTTCCCGGTGACGTCGTTTGTTCGACACAATCAATATTTAACCGCGATGTTGACAATACACCCGTTGTCTCGTTCCGTATTATCTACCATTATCTCGCGATATCGATCGTTCGAGATCTTTTTATCAAAAATGAAATATTGTCCTGTTTGCGTAGATATATCCAACGATTATTATCGACGATAAATATTTGTCGAAGAAACCGGTGCCGCAGTTACGCGAAATTCTCGAAGGCATAAATAAGAGAGTTGCAAAGTACAAATTGCACAGTTTGTAACAGGACTTCGAATCAAGAAGTTGTTTACAATGGTGGTAGCCATTAGATCGCAAAGTCTTAAGAATGGGTGGCGTCTTGTGACCTGAGTTAACATTGACCGACGTTACACAGGACAACGAAGAAACTTTGCAAAACTCTCGATAATAATTCGGCAAAGGCAGGGGATCCGGAACGTTTTCGATATTCTTCCATCGTTTTTCACAATCGGATGAGAAAACTATCGAAACGCAATTAAAACCACCATCTCCTCCCATTACTAATCGCACCAATCGCGTGTATCACATTCCCTGCATCGATCACCGCGCTTGAATCATTCCAAACGAAGTGCAATACAGAAATTAATTAAAACGAGCCTAGAAATTCGAACGTTACAAGTCTCAGCCCCCTACTTCGAAGCCACGCTCGACGATTAGGGTTAGGTCGTAGAACAGCAATTTAAGGAACCTCGTCTCTCCTTCTCTGCTTCCCCTATCGTATATCAACTCTAGAATTTGTGCTTCGAACAGTTACGAATAGAGTGTCCAAATAAAAAAAAAAAATAAAAATAATAAAACTAAAATGACACTTGCCAGCTAGTTCCGGCTGGTACTCTCCGGGGCAAATCGCGTCGATACGCGAACCCATAAAACCCGATAAAAACGAGAAACAAGTCCAGGTCCGTTTCAGACAGCCCTCCTTTCAATCCAGGCTCCGTAGTCTCTGGGTGGCTCGCGCTTCTGGTGAAAGACCGCGGGGAAAACAGGCTACGGTGTATTTTTCCGCGCAACCGATAGCTAGACGTTCTACATGGTCGATCGAGGGGGGTGGCTGGCCCCGGTACGTGTATACACACTCGCGCAGCAGTATCGTTGGGTAATTAGCGATGCTGAGAGGACCTAAGTACCTAGCATCCTCCAGTGCCGGCACGGTGCGCCCCCTTCCTATACCTCCCCGCCCCTACCCACGCCATCCATTCTACCTTCCAATAAATGGATGGATAGATAGATACCCGACGTACGAGGCAGCTGCACAGAGGTCGCGTTCAAAAGACCAAGAGCGGGCGACCTTATTGGGTGGTAAGCTCGCGCGTACACAGAAACCTTCCCCCACCTCTCCTCGCGCCACCCTCTTTAACCGGGCCGTTTGTATACGCGCTACCGTGTCTGAGTCCGTGTCCGTGTGAACACGCACGCGTGTTGGTACGAAGGTACACACGCCCCGTCGACGTACGCGCGTGGGAATATCATTACCCCAGTCGTGTGTTTTCCGTTAATTGCCATTATCGGCGGAACTTAGTTAGGGCTTGCGTTCCAGCCCGACGTCCCGGCAAGACCTTTAAGAACGGACACGGCTAGCCCCCATACCCGAACCCTACTTCCAGCTGCCCTCTCGTGCACCAACGGCTCACTCTTTTCCCGCCCGCGATACGAATTTCGTTTCGTGCTTGCTTCGAGGGACCTGTAATTCGGTTGTGAACGACGCGATGCTTTCAGAGAGACCCGGTTCTGCCGTGGCTTTGCCGACGAGTCCTTTTTCGACGCGCGACGCTCGGACTTTGCGGGGAACGGTGCTCGCCTCTTAACTCGGTTACCATTTTCTTTTTTTTTCTTCTTTTTTTATTCCCTTTGCGCGCGCGCATTTCTCGAACGAACTCCACGCAGACGGCCGGTAGAGTGGACGGTTCGTAACGGTCGATTGCTGAAATTGAACGAAAACATCGGGACGGGGAGCACGATGTACACTTTGAAGCGTTTGGTTCGTAGGTGGGAGATGGTATTAACTGCTTTCTGAATACAAGGTCCCGTGATCGTCGAAGTGATCGTCTTTTTTTGGAAATCGTGAGTCCTGTAGCCATGCGAAACACTAAAACTCGACGAGATCTTTGAAGCTTTCGTTCCTCGGAACTGTTCGAAGCTTACGGGTGTCATCGAGTCCATTGGGGTACACATTCCGACCGATATCGCGTCTTGGACAAGAGGATAGAGGAAACACCGGTACAGGTGTCCCTGTACTCTCTGGCCCAGTTTCTTCCCAGCTCGGTGGATTCTTCGAGTCGATGATACCTACCGTTTCGGTATCTCGAGCATTCAGCTATTGGCACTTAGCCAGGGACCTATGGTTTCAGGTGTGCCCCTTAACGGATTAGGACCAATTCCACGGGGTATAAATCGACGAGGACGAAACGCTACCGGTGGTGTCTCGTCGGAGCCTAAACGCAGAGAATCGTACCGATTTACAGCGGGCAACGACGCGACGAATCCGAGTTTACCCTTTTTTCTTTTTTAGCCTTCCACCCCCATCGGTGAAAATTTCTCGAAACACGGCTGGTACCTCCCAGCCACGGCAACCCCCCTCGGATCCCCCGACGAGTCTTCTCCAGTTTCCCACCTCGGCAGCTCCGCTGTCCCTCCCCCTCCCACCCCCCGGGCTCGACTGCCTACCAGCTACACCACCTCCGCCTCACCTCCTCTTCCGGTTCTTCCTGCGAACACAATGGAGCCCGAATCCATCTCGGACAACCTTACCCTCCTTGCCCGGCTTCTCCTTCAGCGCTCCGCGCCTCCGCCGCTGCCTCCGCCGCCGCCGCCGCCGCCGCCACCCTTCTTTTTCTTCGTATCTCGCTGGAACAGCGTCGAGGAATAATTCCATTTTCTTGTGCGAGTACAATTTTGCTTTCAATTTATTTTCCCCCCTTTTTCCTTCCCTGGTGCTCTCTCCGGCACCGGGAGATCCCAACAGCCGTGGGATCGCCTCTCTCTCCAGCTCGGGCTTTCGCTCTTACCCCCGTTCCGCTGGCTCTGTGTTGCCTCTTCCACGAACCTTCTTCGCCACCTCCAACCTCCGTCTACGGAGGTCTCTCCCTCGACCCGGCTCTCCTCTCTCCCTCTCTCTTTCTCTCTCTTTCTCTCTGACTCTTTTCTCTCTCTTTCTCTGACTCTTTTCTCTCTCTTTCTCTGACTCTTTTCTCTCTCTTTCTCTGACTCTTTCCTCTCTCTTTCTCTGACTCTTTTCTCTCTCACTCTCTCTTTCTCTGACTCTTCTCTCTCTCTTTCTCTGACTCTTTTCTCTCACTCTCTCTTTCTCTGACTCTTTTCTCTCTCACACTCTCTCTCTTTCTTTCTGGTTCAGTCAACCTCCAGCCACCCCCGACTCACCCTGCCTAGTCTCTGCCGTCCGTTCCTTTCGTCCTGCTTTCAACCACCCCCGCAGCCACCCCCGGTGGCCGTAGCCGCGCGCGTTCCGTCTTTCTTTATCGCTTCCTTAGCTTCTCCAAGCGCTGCCGGGACGTTTCTTTCTCCGTCGGCCGGCTCCTTCCGACCCTTGCCCCTTCGACCGTTGTAATTATTAAACATTGCGAGAGCCAGCGCCAGTAACAAGCGTTTTATAACTGCGCGAGCGAGCTGCCCGGGGTATTCTCCTTTTGTTGCCCTTTCCAGCCGCCTGGCCACCGACGGGATCGACGGGAGAGAGACCGCCCTTGAAAAAGGGAAGCCTAGCCAAGGTGGACGGGAACACAGCCTCCTACGGGAGGCGACTGGCTAGATTCCTTCGGGAATTAATTGTTGGCTCGTCTTTCCTGCCAGTTTCGCGATAAGACTTTTTAGGCTATCGTGGCACGGGTTCTTACCGTTGATACCGTCTCACGGTTCAACGTGTAAATCGTGTCCTTTTCCAGGGGACGACCAACGTTTTACCAGCGATCCGGACCTAGCTTTCTCGGCCCATGAAAGACAAATAGGTTGAACTACAACTCGGGAGTTCGCGAAACACTCTGAACATTGATTCCAAGATCGAAACACGCATCGGTTTATATCTCTGAGAACACATGCCTAGGTACAAATGAGTTAGAGATATTATAAATAGGTTAGAAACGAGTAGTTATCGAAAAACAATGTAGATCTAGCTTTTCGGCCCATGAAAGACTAATAGGTTGAACTCCAGGTCTGGAGTTCGCGAAACACTCTGAATGCACCGATGCAATATTTTTCACGACCGCTCGAGAGTACACTGGAGTGTCTCTTCGAAGTGGTTAGAGATATTACAAGTAGGTTAGAAACGATTGGTTATAGAAAAACAGTGCAGACCTAGCTTCAGGTCGAGAGTTTGCGAAACACCCTCAACGCATCCATGCATAGAACCGAACACTGACAGGCTTCCAAGATCAAAACACGCATTGATTTATAGCTTTGGGAACACATGCCCAGGTAGAATTGGTTAGAGATGTTACAAATAGGTTAGAAACGAGTGGTTATCGAAAAACAGTGCATACCTAGCTTCCACGACTCATGAGAGACAAATAAGCTGAACTCCAGGTCGGGTGTTCGCAAAACACCCTAAATGCACCGATGCAACGTTTTTCACGATGACTCGAGTGTCCACGGTCGATAGAATACTATAATACACTGATAGGTTTTCAAGATCGAAACATGCATCGATTTATAGCTTTGGGAACACATGCCCAAGTAGAAGTAGGTTAGAGATATTACAAATAGGTTAGAAACGAGTGGTTATCGAAAAACAGTGCATACCTAGCTTCCACGACTCATGAGAGACAAATACCCTGAACTCCAGGTCGTGAGTTCGAAAACTCGTACGATAGCCAACGTCCAAAGTCCAGAGCTTGTCAGGATTTAGTATCAGCGATAGATGATTCGATCTTGGACACCTCGAAGTATGTTTTGCCTCCGATGCTAGTGTTTGATAGTGTAAAGTAAGTTTTCAAGGAACAATAGTGTTGTTTCGAAGCAGTCGGCATCTTGTCTCGTTCGAAAAGAAAAGCAGCTTCCGAAAAAGGATCGTAGTGCTCTCCTCCCGGACAGATTATTCCGATTAACGAAACGGAGGGGTCCGGCTGTTTTGTTTCGTGGCTGGGAGCGGGATTTTCGCGAGCGATCGCTCTCTCGTCTCAATCTGGATTTTAATAATTCCCCGCTCCGGGGGATGGACGCACGAGCGAACCGAAGAATTCGCCGGGCCTCCGAGGGTTGCGAATAATTGCCAGAGGGTAGAGGGCGCGTTTCATGCTCTCCTCGAACGTCTGTCAGTGGCTGGTTGCAGCACTCGGTCAAGTATCGCGTACACCTTCCCTCCAATCTGTCCTTTCGGTCAGATTTTTCAAACTGTACGAGTTTGATTCTTCGAGTATGAAAATTAACCTCAAATGAAAATTTCACGCCAACTCGAATCGTTCGAGTAATCAGAAACGAATACCAAGAATACTCAGGGTATCGCAGGTAGTTTGGAGTGCAATGTTTTTTTCAAAGGACCTTTTTAGGCTACCAAGGGGTCTGGTTGAAAAAATCGTCCGCAACCCCGTTCACCCTCGTTTTTTACGACGCAATCGTCCTGACATCTGCTGGTCTCGCAAGAAACTTTCGATCCCTGTATTACCAACTGGAATTACATCATCCCGTCCTCTGCAGTGGAAATAGAAAAACCTTTCGATTTTTTTTTCCTATCGACTGCGTGCATGAAAGTTTTCTAACGCGTGACAGACTCGCGGAAGGGGTAACACACGTCGTTGAAAAATTATGTGATTTTTCTTGGGACGAGATTTCTCAATCCTTTCGCGTGTTTCTCGTTGGAGCAATCTTCGAAACGATCTTCGTTCCATCGTTTCTCGATTCGTTGATATTTTATTCGAAATGGAGGCGTGTACCGGATTTGTTAACAGAACGGTGTAACGATTTTTGAAAGAAATTGAACGCGAGCGATTCGAGGAAAAAAATACTGGACAGGTTGTTAAACGTTTAACAGGGAAATTCACGAGTCACCCCACGCGAAGTATTATCTGGCTGATCCGAGGTACGAGCTTTTCGGGCCACTCGAGTGCTCGTAAAGCACGAAAAACTTTTCCTGTCGGTCCCCATGGCGTCGATATTTTTTTACAGCTCTGTTACGGACTCGTCGTAAACATCAAACTCGTTTATCCTGTTTCTCTCGCAAACTATTACGTTGCTCGTGATACCTGACGAGTGTAAGTATTAATTAGTACTACGATTTCGATTAACCCACTCGTTGAATTTGTGTTCTCGTTTCTTAAACGTTTCTAATCTTCGACGATAAAGATGGAAATTTTAGTTTCTTTTAGAAACGAACAGCTGTCCAAAATAATTAGGAACTTAGATATTTAATAAGAAATAAAATGAAGTTGTAGCTAATCGAGATCCCGTTGTAGAAAAATTTGTAAAAAAGAACTACTCAGGAAGAATTCTAGCTAATCGAAATTACGTCGTATGAGAATTTTTCACTCACCGGTGTCGTCCATGTTTGTAACCCCCCGTTTCGGCGATCAGGGGTGGAACAGGCCCCGCCTCGGTACCCTGGTGGGCCTGGCACGAACCGGTACCCCTTACGTTAGGGGCGTCGCTTGACTAGGTCGAGATAATCCTACAGATAATTCTGCTATAGTCTGTCAATGGTCACTGTTCACTGTACACGTTGGCTTGGCTACCTCAACTGGACGAGAATATTTCAAAGAGGGATGGAAGGTAATAAACAAAATATTTCTACGTTAAATTCTGACAATTTCAACGTATCTTTTCGTTGAAATAAATCTCTAAAGTGCTCTGAAATACCACGAATAAAATTGTTTTACTCTATTCGGAATGAAATTGATACATTTATTCAAATTGGATAAAAAGTGTCTCGGTGATTTCATTCATTCGTAGGAAAATGAACTGTTTGGTCCCACAGTGTCATTCTTCTTTGTGTAAATTCGAACCTAATTGAGATCTCGAATTCTTGGACTCCATTTGGTTAGTGCAGAACTAGCTTTTGAAAGGTTTTTCCATTTATCCAAACTTAATTAAGATTTCTAATGCAATTTTTCTTTGATGTAATACCTCTTTGACATCGTTCCTTTTTAAAAAAATTCCCCTAATTAGAATCTTACGTACTTGGATAGAATACCCCTTTGTTCAGACCTTCTCCACACTTAATCGAGACCTCACATTTTTAGACTCCATTCGGTTAGTGCAGAACTAGTCTTTGAAAGATGTACATTTATCCAAACTTAACCAAGATCTCTCATGCAATTCCTCTTCGATGTAATACCTCTTTGACATCGTTCCTTTTTGGAAAAAGTCCCCTAATTGGAATCTCGCGTACTTGGATCCCCTTTGTCCAGACTTTCTTCACACTTAATCTCGGTTAGTGTAGAACTAGCCTTTGAAAGATGTACATTTATCCAAACTTAATCAAGATCTCTGATGCAATTCCTTTTGGATGTAATACCTCTTTGACATCGTTCCTTTTTGGAAAAAAGTCCCCTAATTGGAATCTCGTGTACCACACTTAATCGAGACCTCACATTTTTAGACTCCATTCGGTTAGTGCAGAACTACCCTTTGGAAGATGTACATTTATCCAAACTTAACCAAGATCTCTGATGCAATTTCTCTTCGATGTAATGCCTCTTTGACATCGTTCCTTTTTGGAAAAAAGTCCCCTAATTGGAATCTCACGTATTTGGATCTCCTTTGTCCAAATCCTCTCCACACTTAATCGAAACCTCACATTTTTAGACTCCATTGTGTTAGTGCAGAACTAACCTTTGGATGATGTACATTTATCCAAACTTAATCAAGATCTCTCATGCAATTCCTCTTCGATGTAATACCTCTTTGACATCGTTTCTTCTTGAAAAAAGTCCCCTAATTGGAATCTCGCGTATTTGGATCCCCTTTGTCCAGACTTTCTCCACACTTAATCTCAGTTAATGTAGAACTAGCTTTTGAAAGATGTACATGTATCCAAACTCAACCAAGATCTCTCATGCAATTCCTCTTCGATGTAATACCTCTTTGACATCGTTTCTTCTTGAAAAAAGTCCCCTAATTGGAACCTCCAGTACTTGTATCCCCTTTGTCCAGGTCCTCTTCGAACCTAACCTCAAAGAAACGTAAGTCTATACCAACTTCGGGCGCACCATTGTCGAAAAATTGTCTTCGGAATGATTTGACGCGTTCACGGATTCTTCCGCGTCGCAATTTGGAAAGAGTTAACGAGAGAGGATTATATTTTCCCAGTAGCGGTCGTTATCAACGTCCAGGTTCACAGGTATGTGTAACGATGCACGTAGAGACAAGAAAGGCAGACAGAGGCGCAACAGAGGACCGCACACAAAGCATCGATAACCACGTCCTGCCTGTGCTAGTCCTCTTTGCAATTTGCCTGCTCCCGTAGATTGCACCTGCACGGTCTATTACCGTGCAAGTTCGTCTGCGAGAGAGTAACCTAGCCTCGAACCTTGCTACCTCATCCTTCTCGTGATACGGAGGGCGTCCCTATTATAAGTTGCGAACAAACTTTACTTATATGCTCGCGACTACCATCCGCATGCGCCCACTGTGGCCCGCATCCCTCTTTCTCCTTTCCAGGATGTTATCCTCTCCTCTCTCGCGTCATCCGTCCCCCTTCGTTCACCGTTCGTTTTCTCTAGCTGTCTCTTTCGTTTCTTGCTCGTTATATTTATCAGCTTACGTCTGCCAGTCTCGAAGCTCGTTATCGCTCCAATATCCATTGAACGAGAACAAACGAAAGAATGCCTATTTGCTTTGTGTTCTGACACTTGCCATTGGAAAGATACTTGGCTAAAATCACCCCACACGAGAATTAGGTTGCCTGAACGTGCAACGAAACAGTTCTCGCAAACTCAGAGCCATACAGATGGGTCAGAGCTAGCCACGACTGCTGCTAAGTTATCCATACCTATATGGTAATGCACGACCACCACCGCCACACCCAATGAAGTTAATAGAACTGTTGGGCCCAAACCGAGCGGAAGATTCACCGACCAAAATCCAGAACGTAAACGTCGTCGCAACGACGAAACCTTGCACGGTCCGTTCGAGTTCTTTCGACGTATTCAATAAGCGGAAAAGTTATTCTTAGTCACCTGGAGGATTCTAATCCCTTAAACGCTCACGAACTCCACGCGCCTGATCCCACACCCGTCCTGTGCACACTTAACTCGATTTGTGTCGTCGTAGAGGATGTTTCAGAAACGAAGATCTACATTCGGCTAATTAGAATCGTAAAAACGATTAACAAATGTTGGACAGCGCGATTTATTTTTACAAAGCAGGATCGTGATCTATGGATCGTTCTTGAAGCATGTTGGAGTATTTCTAGTATCGAGTTCTGTATTTTCGGTTTCGTCGATGGAGATTTAATAATTTTGATACTGTTAAAATTCTGTTTCGTTTCTTAGGTAGGAGATTAGAATAGATTTTGGATGTTTGGATATTCTGTAGTTGTTGTCTTTGCTTTGAATTCGAAAACGTTCAAGATTTCTATTTTTGTATTTGGTGCTCGCATTGGGTTCGACGAGAACTGAAGAAAATGCTGAATACGTCGAAAATAATTTGTACGCTGGGTCTGTGTTTATCCAGAGGGGTTTTCAATGTTTATTTTCGCCATTGAGAGTTTTAATAACCAGTTTTGTCTTGACCCATGGTTCTGAAGCATCCTCTACACGTTAGAGGGAAAACTTGAAATTGAATGTGACCGTGCTTCCAAGTGCACTAGAGTGTCGATTAACCAGTTCGATCGATCGAGACCCACTGAATAATCAAAATGGAAATATTATTACAACAATATAGATTTTCAACATTTATTATCCACGAAATTAATTCTATATGTTTCCTTGTAAATACGTATTGGCCAACAACGATTATTCTGTAGACATTTTTAGTAAATCACCTACCAAGTGGTACCATCTTTTTCCAGCTTTTTTACTTGTTTTCCATAGTCATTGGAATATCGTGTCTCGCTGTTTAACATTTCCTCATCAGTCGTTTTAGTCGTGGTAACGTAGATAAATTAATAAAGAACTATACCTTTGATAATTCGATGAAAATTTTCATTTTACTCCACTTTCGAAAATGTTACTTACCTTCTGTCGTAACAGAGAAGATCCACACAAAGTTGGTCCGTTTGTCGGTTAATTCTCATTGACTCAATATCGCGAGAAAATCCTTGAAACTGATCGTTTCCAGAAACAAGGAATCGCAACCGTCACGGTATGACCAATACCGAGTAGAACCGTCTCGCAGAAGCTACGTAACGTACTTAGCCTAATCTACAAGCGACTCACACCTCCGAACACTGTGTCATCTTAGCCTCCGTGTAGCCTACGGAACTTGGTAAACCTTGGCCTATCCCACCCTACTTCCAAAATCCTTAAACACGGTTGCACCTCGTCAACCCTCGTAGTTTCATATCCACGTGTGCATCGACCTTCAGAGATCGATCCTTGAGAGATACCTCCAGTTCGTTGTTAGAGCTTCCCGATCGTAGCATCGATTCGGTTAGGTGTCGTTCCAGCAGGTGAAATGGTCGATTTCGATTTTCGTTTAACGAACCAGTGTCCATTACAGGCACGATCATTCGTAAGATGATCCCTCGGATCCATCCCTCGGTTCCATCGTCTTGACTTTGCTCGTTCGAAACGTCTCACGGTATCCAACGATCACAGACCAGTTTCGCCGGATTAATAGTCCTCGGTATTAATCACAGCCGGAGTGACCAATGACCAGGAACTAGTTCAGTGGCAGTTCTCTAGCGGGACGACTGGACAGAGGGGTGCCGATGCCTTGGGGCGATGGCTGCTCTAATAGAAAGGCGCACACAAGTTGACCGTGTGCATCGCGTGTTCGTACGTGGCCAGAGTGGACGTACACGCGCGCCTCACCCTCCCTCCGAAACCACCCCACCCCTCCCGTATCCACTGTACCAGCCCTTTTGTCGCGATCTTATGCGTCCGCGCGATCTAATGAGCCGTTGAATAATTGCTTATTAATGATCGAGTGACCGCACGCGAGAGATTTCGCCGCATTGTCGCGCTGGCACCGCTGAGCTAATCACGACGCGAAGAAAAGAGGAACACTGACCACTGGTCACTGTGAACGATTTCTTTTCTTTTTCTTTTTCTCTTTTTTGTACTTCTTTCTTTTCTTCTCTTTTTTCCTATGCACGCCCCTCTCGGATCTATGCAACGATCCGTGCACCACACGCTGAGGCTTGCGGGGAATTAAAACGTACGCGTGCGCGTTTGGACATTATCAAGAGGTACGCAAAGTTTTGTTAATAGAGTAACTTTACTTGGAATTATCTTGGAAATTATGAAAGAAATTTTCTTCCCGCGCTTTTGTGAAGTGTGTAGATAAAGATGACAACGAGAAAGGTGCGCAATAAGTGAAAATGAAATTTGAACTCGGAGAAACGAAATTAATTTAGCAAATTTAGGAATTGTTAGAGTATTTAGTTTTTCAATAAATTGAGTTGAAGTTTGTTTACTTGAACGAAAGAATATAGGTCCATAAGTGTTAGTATTAGATGGCATTTGCTTCGACGGTATAAAATTATGCGAAAATTCTTACGTATTGTGGAAAGCTACTATTGATTAATCATTTGCTATTACAATGATAGAGAGATTCGAAAATGATTTATCTTGCCTGGTCACATATTTATTTTAATTCAATATTCAGTTTTGGAAAACTGAATACTAGGTATATTATATATATAATTATTCTTTCGATCTATGTAGATATTCAATTATTCTTTCGATCTATGTATAATATATAAATTATTTTCTCGATCTATGTACAAGATATATAATTATTTTCTCGATCTATGTACAAAATATATAATTATTTTCCCAATCTTTGTACAAGATATACAATTATTCTTTCGATATACGTATGAGATATATAATTATTTTTTCGATCATGTACAAGATACATAATTATTCTTTCGATCTATGTACAAGATACATAATTACTCTTTCGACCTATGTACAAGATACATAAATTTTCTCTCGACCTATGTACAACATATACAATTATTCTCTCGACTTATGTACAAGATACATAATTATTCTCTCGATCTATATACAAAATACATAATTACTCTTTCGACCTATGTACAAGATACATCATTTTTTTCTCGACCTATGTACAAGATACATAATTATTCTCTCGACCTATATACAAGATACATAATTACTCTCTCGACCTATGTACAAGATAGACAATTATTCTCTCGACCTATATACAACATACATAATTATTCTTTCGACCTATGTATAAGCTACATAATTACTCTTTCGACCTATGTACAAGATACACAATTATTCTCTCGACCTATATACAAGATACATAATTACTCTTTCGACCCACGTACAAGACACACAATAATTCTCTCGACCCATGCACAAAACATACAATAATTCTCTCGACCCATGCACGAAACATACAATAATTCTCTCGATAAATCAACCCAAATTTGAGTCCTCAATCGAGGAAATCGTTCAGATCGTTCCTCGTCGCGAAATAATCCGCGGCGAGGTCGAGAAGGTAGCGCGCGACTGGCGTCGATTTTAACGCGAGAAGAACTTCTTATTCGCCCGCGGTACCCACCCCCGTAACTTGATGGAACTTAATTAAAGTTTCTTAATGAACATCGCTGGTGCACCCGTCATTACCTTCCGGCGTATCGGCGCACGAAACTCCGCGGGAGCTCTCCATTATTTTCGCGGGCGTCTATTTACGTGCATCGCGAACCGGTGGTTCCCGAGGGCTGCGGGACCCGGCTGAAAGAAAGACACGAGACACGACCAAGGAATCGGGGAAAAAGGCGGCGGCCTCGATTCAACGGCGATAAATCCGTTTCGTTGCGAGACATTTGAATCAAAAAGTAAATTTCACTCGGGTAGTGGCGGGCTCTTTCATCGGGCGCCGCATCTGCCGCTCCTCTGGACATTGTCCTGTCCCAGAAATATTTGAAAACTGGTCGAGCTAGACTCTCCGACCGAATAGGCGCCACGAAACCGAACCGCTGGAACTGGTCCCAACTGTCCGGCTGCAAATCCGGTCGCTCTTGTTTCGCGCAAAATCGACGCTGGGATCGTCCCTGCGATGAAAACTGGTAACATCGAACTGGTAACCTGAAATAAACCACTTTGGTCACCCTTACTCGATACCTTACGAATTTTATTCACAGTTATCGTTTCACCGAATTGATCGGTCGTCGAGCAAACTTCTGCGTGGAATTCTTCGGTAAATAAATATATGATATATAATATTTCTTTGGTAAAAAAAAACTACATTGACAATGAACCACTTTGGTCACCCTTACTCGATACCTTACGAATTTTATTAACAGTTATCGTTTCACCGAATTGATCGGTCGTCGAGCAAACTTCTGCGTGGAATTCTTCGGTAAATAAAAATATGATATATAATATTTCTTCGGTAAAAAAAAAACTACATTTCCAATAAACCACTTTGGTCACCCTTACTCGATACCTTACGAATTTTATTAACAGTTATCGTTTCACCGAATTGATCGGTCGTGGAGCAAACTTCTGCGTGGAATTCTTCGGTAAATAAATATATGATATATAATATTTCTTTGGTAAAAAAAAAATACATTTCCAATAAACCACTTTGGTCACCCTTACTCGATACCTTACAAATTTTATTAACAGTTATCGTTTCACCGAATTGATCGGTCGTCGAGCAAACTTCTGTGTGGAATTCTTCGGTAAATAAAAATATGATATATAATATTTCTTCGGTAAAAAAAAAACTACATTTCCAATAAACCACTTTGGTCACCCTTACTCGATACCTTACGAATTTTATTAACAGTTATCGTTTCACCGAATTGATCGGTCGTCGAGCAAACTTCTGTGTGGAATTCTTCGGTAAATAAAAATATGATATATAATATTTCTTCGGTAAAAAAAAAACTACATTTCCAATAAACCACTTTGGTCACCCTTACTCGATACCTTACGAATTTTATTCACAGTAATCGTTTCACCGAATTGATCGGTCGTGGAGCAAACTTCTGCGTGGAATTCTTCAGTAGTCGCACTCCTGATGTGTGTAACAATTTAAAGAGGGAGCAACAATTTGTTCTAAGAACAAATCGTAGAAATATTACTTCATTTGAAAAATATATAAACGAAGGGCTTTGGAAGAAAATAAATTTACGCTCTGGACGTCACTGATTTTTTTCAATATTATTTCGAAATTAAACAGTGAAGTAGTTTTGGGTTTGGTATAAAATTGTGGTTGGGACTGCGAGGAAAATTTTTGTACAATTTTACGAAAATAACTTACCGGTTAATGTTAATTACGATCGAAGGAAGTCTACATTCTTTACTTTGCTAAAGAAAGTGGAATTTTTATTTATTTTCCGTAACAGATATTTTCACGCGAAAATTCGTCAATTTAAACTTTCGTTATTATTGTATGCACACGCGTATATACAACATATCTGTATCAATTGACCGAGAGATAGTTAAAATTTTTCTATTTTAATATTTTTGCGAGGTGCAGCTCTATTCGACAGCCTCGATTTCGTTATTTTCTAGAATTCCGGTATAATTTACTGAGAACATATTTTCGAAGAGACAAAAATTAAGAAAATTTTATAAAAGCAAATCAATGTTTCTGACCGGTTGAACGAGAATACCCTCTGAAGATGTTACACCCCATATCGGTGCAACCACAATTGGAACGCGTTTGGTACTTGGCACTCTATTCTCTTGTAAATGTAAATTGATGTTGGAAAGGGTGCCACGCAAGTTTTTGAAAACTGTAAAATGAATCTACGTCTCTCGTTGACTGCAATCGCCATCCAGTATTGATAAACAGTGCCAAATCTACGCACAGGCAAATTTAAGAGTTTGTCTAGAGACACCGGACAAAATGGAGCGTTAGAGTTTCGTAAACCGTACAAATTATTCACTTATTCATATTTTGTGCTATTCGGTATGAATAATTTTTACATCTTACATTCGTTGTTACGCGGAAGGAGAACGCAATAATTCTCAACGAGAGACGTAAATGGAGCAAATAGAGCTCTGCTGACAGAATTATACTTATTGTTAGTAACTAGAGCTTCTGCTATCCGGATAGCTGAGTATTCGAAATACTCGTTTCATCTCTCGATTCTGCGAATCAGATCCAAGTACTCGAAATAATCGAATACGGTCACTTTTTAGCGATTTATTATTTTTATATTCAAATATATACTCAACAACTGGAAGAAAGTGGGAGAGATACTTGTAACTCTTGTAATTTTTTGTATACTGTTATCAGTATATAGTAACAGCCCACTTAGGTATCTTACAGCATAGGAGAAAAATTTCTTTTCCTATTTTTCCAATTATTAATCTATTAATAAATTCCAATTAGTAATCTATTTCTCCCATTACAGGAGAAAAATTAACAAATAAGATGTACATCGAGTGTACGTCGAATGAAATACAATTATTATAGTGCTTCGATACAATTGAGACGACGTTTCAGAAATTTATGATTCTCGAAAACTACTATGAAATTGAATAAAAATGTATAGAACGATCCAACCACAAGAATAATGTGAAAGATTATGTACATAGAGTATACAATGTACATAAGAGTATATATGTACATAAGAGTATACAAAGTATACTCGATAGATTCCCTTGAAAGAAACGTTTTATTATTATTGAGAAGTATTTTTAAAAAATTGAAAAACCGCGTAGAAAATTAAAACTTCCAGTAACAATGGACTGAATATCACTGAGAATTAATCTCAGCCTCGTAAACATAATTCGATGGTCGAAGGCTCGTTCGAAAAAGTTCGCGAAGAAAGTTCGTGGACACTTTCCCACCGTGAGCGGATACAAGCGGTCAGAGTTTAAACGAGGAGGGGAGAGAGTCCCTTCTCTGGGTCAGAAGGGCCACAGACTGACCCAGAACAGGTTTCCGTCTTGTCTCCTTCGCATCTTTTCCTTTCTTGTTTCTTTTCCCCCTTTTCACTGCTCGCGAGTCCGAGTCAGATTGACCTCCACTCGATTGTCCATCTTTCTTGGCCCGCTATCCCGCACGGAACTGGTTTTCTTTCCCACATATCCGGGGGCCCTCCACCGGTCACTTAGGGGGAAACAGGAAGAGAGTGGGGCACCAAGACTGACCAGTTCCCGGATGCATGCCCGGCCCTTGGTCAGTTTACGATTTTGTCCCGTGATCGACGGTGCTACGTTCCACTGTTGGACTGTTGGACCCCCGGGCGAACCTGACAGGAGGGACAATGCTGTAAGATATCTAACTTCTGACGATGATTCTAACTTGGTACTGTGTCGTATCGCGGCGTTGTCTTTGCGGATCGGAGACCAATCCGAGCAATAGAATGTCTATTACCGGTCGAGAAACCGGCTATCGATTTTGAGTTTAAGGTCCGTTCGTTTGGTTTCCTTGGTGTTGTGGATGAATTGCAATTCAAATTGTCGGGGTTACGGCCAGGGTTTAACTTGTTAACGGGTATCGAGTGGAAAATCCGCGTAAACTTTCGCGATTCGTTCGCAATTCCAAGACGTATCGACCTTCTTAATGTTTCTCTGGTAAACGATGTTTCGGTGACCACGGGAGCACCCTCGTCCTTGGTGTATTCATATTTTCGTGCTCGCTTCGTTGTTCGTTCGCGTTGGTTAACAGCGAGGCGTTAAAAATAAACGCGGCACGTAAACGTTTAACGTACACCGTCCACGAAACAACCTCCCACCCCTCGTGTCACCCCCGCCCCGTTCCTCGACCAGCGGCCGTTTCACCCCCATTTCGTTTCGCACTACGCCGTAAGTACGTACTTTGTACTACCCTGTAGGATAGTCAGGTTTTCCAAGTTCTCTCCCCTTTCGAGGGAAGCCACTCGAGGGCGGAGTCCCGGAGTAAAGCGGCCATACTGCCACCCCCGTCTTACCGACCCTCTTCTACCCCCGCTGGCAAAATAAGGGATGAAAAACAGGATGAGGGCAATGGTGCTTCTAGCGCGCTCTCAAGCATGCCGCCTTGCTTGCTTACGAAGCTTCATCGGGAATTCACCCTTCCGTGCCGCCTTTATTGCTTTTCCTATGGTATAAATTCCACCTTGCGAAAATCTCTGAAACGGATCACTCGGTTTTCGAGACAAATTGCGACTCGACCTCCTCCAGATCCTACGAAAATTATTCACCCTTTCGCCGGGACTTTCTGGACTTTCTTTGGAATTATTTTTTTTTTTAATTAGTAATATTTATAGGTTATACGGTACGTAAGGTGGACGCGAAATTTTTAAGCGAGTTGTTGAGGTGAACAGTCAATCGATCACATTTTTGACAATTTTAAACGAAATTCTGATTGCGGATACAACGCGATCTTAATATTCGCAGTGGACCCGGTACGATTTGACCACGTGTTGAATGTAGTCGATGGTCAATAATTTGGTTTAGTTCGGTGGACTTCTTTTAATAAATTTGTACCGAGTTGCTTGCGAATTTATACTAAGGTCCTTCGTTGTATTGAGTATTATAGTGCACGATAAGAGTATCGTTCGAAGAATAAGCGTGTATCGATACACGAGTCGTGTGTTCTTTCGTAGTTCACGACGTATACCAACTACACACGAGTATGCGAATTTGAAGAGCTGAAAGAGAGGTACGTGATTAGAGTCCTGCCATATTTTTTCTAAACATCGAGAGTCGACAGAACTCCCAGAAAATTGAATCTCTTCGAAGGACCACCTAAACTTCAAAATACCACATTATTCATAATTATCAACAGAGATACATCGTTTCGAACCACTCGTTCTTATTCACATTTCTTTACTCTTTAACAACACGAGTACATCTAAAATTGAAACTTTTTATTTCTACGTGTACTCTCGTTATTACAATTATTGTTTTTTTCCAGAAGTACATATTCTCTCAACCTACTCTGCCTTTAAAAATTCTATTGAGAGTATCATCAGCATCTTGTCTAACTTTTTCTAATTATACTTTGTTTGTTTCGTCTTACACATATATTTATGTTTCTTCTAATAATATTGATGTTAGGTTTGAAAGCAACTTTGGACCGCACGAACCTCATCTTTGTGTACTACTGCAATAGCTTTCTGTTTAGTGTATACACTTCCTTGTAACCACGTAACGAATACGATGCAATGATAATGATAATAATAATTATTATTACCAGTTTGAACATTTTTAGTTTTTAAGGGAATTACCACGAGCCAGGATATAAAGAATGGGAAATTTGTGCTTTGAATTATACAAGATTTGTTCCTCATGTTTCGAAATTCGAAACAGTGACAAAGTTATAGATTATTTTTGAAAGTGTCTCAAATTACTCGAGCACAACCATTATCAAACTTTCTCAAAGTGTAACGAATCTATTGATTTCAAATTTTACATTGATACTTGGTACATTTTCATATATACTGTTCACTTTATGTTAAAAAAAAAATTTCAAGTAAAAATCGAACAGAAACTTGAATAAATCCACGATCAGACTATCTGCTATAAACGATTACGCTCATAGTTTCTCTCATCAATGTTTCAAATATTTTTTTCGACGACAAACAATTTTTAATTCCTACATTTTAATAATTATCCTTTCGCTACACGCTCTAAAAAATTCCTACTGTGCGAATAACCAGAAATAAATATACAACCTTGCAATCTGGCACGTTGAAGGTTGTCCCCTTGACGAAAGTGTCTTTAAATTTTAAAAACTATCCACACAAAGCATCAACAGTACTTCTCTACGCATTGATGCAACAACCGTATCTCCGAGCCGAATTCTTTAAATCATGTATCCATTACGCACGAAATCGGGAACTCGTCGCCAAGCGACATTAATATTTCCTACTCGTCGAAAGGTGGCTTCGTCTGATATTCCGTATCGGTAAAGATTGAAATGGAAGTCTTGTCCCTTGCAGGGAAAGATTTAGACCGTATTCTCTCGTATTCGAAACCAGTCCGCGGCTTTCAGTTCCTTGTCTCTCTCGCTCGGTCTCTCTCCGCGTCTCTTCACAGAGAAGATATTTCTCCGTAGGAGCTTCTCGCAGAGTGAATGCTCCTTAATTTCCTTTGAGCCGTTTGCTTCGGAGTAAAATCCACCCCCCTGTCTGCCCTTCCACCGCTTTTCTAGCAGCCCCCTGCTCTGCCCCCTCGCCGTGCCGGCTTCGTCGCATAACCGTCGCCGGCTCGATGCTGACGCCAGCTCTCCTATTCCTCTCTTTCTTCAGCCCCGCAGCTCCACCGTCGCCAGCCTTATTCTGTAATTTCGTTTACAAATGAAAGGGCCGCGAGCTACGACTTTGTACGCCGAGTACGCGCGTCTGCAAACGCTTCAGTCCGTGACTGTCAGGTACTACCCCCCGCGAACCTTGAAAAGCGTCTCCGACGTTCTCCTTAACGCCGTTCCAGCCTGTACGTTACTCGTCGAACGGCGTCTCTGCATCTGTCGTCTCCCTCTTGGAATTATTCCTTGTTATCGATAAGATACACAACGCCACGGCTGAGGAACCACAACGATCGTGGCTCTCGCAGCGATGACAATCTCGACGAATCGATTCGTGGACTCGTGGATCTTGAGGTCGGGGATATCGTCGAGGTGATTACGGTCGAGGTATGCGTTCTTTTGGAATTTATCGAACGAGATTTTATATAAAATTAATTGTTTCATTTCGTATCGGTACGAAGAAATTATGTGCAGGATTTCTCTCGTGGATCTTGAGGTTGGGGATATCGTCGAGGTACTGGTCGAGGTATGCGTTCTTTTGGAATTTATCAAACGACATTTGATATAATATTAATTATTTAATTTCGTATCGGTACGAAGAAGTTATGTGCAGGATTTCTCTCGTGGATTTGGTGGTTCATTGGTAAGAGCAATGGGAAAGAACGATGCGGGGGTATGGATGATCTATGCTTCTTTTTGGAATTTATCAAGTGGTATTTGATACACAATTAATTATTTAATCGAACGGTACGAAGATGTGCTGTTACTTTATCAGAGATATCGCAGATATGGTCGATGTGCCTCACTGTGGATTTTTTTCGTGGATTTGGTGGCTCATTGGTTGGTGGATAAAGTAAGAGCAATGGGAAATAACAATGAGAGGCTATGGATGATCTATGCGTCCTTTTAGAATTTATCAAACGGTATTTGATACAAAATTAATTAGTTGATCGAACGGTACGAAGATGTGCAATGCTGTATGTTTTACAATGCTGTTATTTTATCAGAGATATCGCAGATATCATCGATGTGCCTCACTGTGGATTTCTCTCGTGAATTTGGTGGCTCATTGGTAGATGGATAAAGAGCAATGGGAAAGAATGTTGGGGGGGGGGGGGGTATGGATGATCTATGCGTCCTTTTGGAATTTATTAAACAACATTTGGTACAAAATTAATTATTTAATCGAACGGTGCTAAGAAGTAATGTGCAGTAAGTAAGTAAGTATGCAGCAATGCTGCATTTCTTGTAATGCTGCATTTCTTGCAATGCTGCATTTCTTGCAATGCTGTTACTTTATCAGAGACAGAATTAAAGGCAATGTATTACAAGTGTACAAAAACAGTTAAAACTGAATTTAATAATAGGGATCTGTTACTTTTCGAAAATCAAGCAAACGATGTTTTTTTTCTTTCGTTTTTAATGTTAACGATGAAAAACATTCTCAATGATATTTTTAATAAGAATTCACTACTAAAGGAAAACCTGAATTTAATAATAGGGATGTGTCACTTCTCGAAAATCAAGCAAACGATGTTTCTTTTCTTTCGTTTTTAATATTAACCATGAAAAACATTCTCAATGATATTTTTAATGAGAATTCAGTACTAAAGGAAAACCTGAATTTAATAATAGGGATGTGTCACTTCTCGAAAATCAAGCAAACAATGTTTCTTTTCTTTCGTTTTTAATGTTAACGATGAAAAACATTCTCAATGATATTTTTAATAAGAATTCACTACTAAAAGAAAACCTGAATTTAATAATAGTGATGTGTCACTTCTCGAAAATCAAGCAAGCGATGTTTCTTTTCTTTCGTTTTTAATATTAACAATGAAAAACATTCTCAATGATATTTCAATAAGAATTCAGTACCAAAGGAAATGTCACTTTAATTCCACTATAGAATATATTTTTTATTTCCTTCTGGGAGCTAGTGGAGCCTCACACCATCGACCACACTTTCAAAAACACAGCTGTAGATCATTTAGTCGATCTAGGTATCTTATGTGCTCCAGATGATCCAAATGATTTAGGTAATCTAGATGATCTAGATACTGTGGGTGATATAATTCGAGTGCAGGTACTCTGGATTAATGTGCCATCCAAATCTCCGTGTAGTTTAGACGTTATATGCATGTAACGATAATTGGATTATATTCTTCAATTTGTATAAGATTCCCAAGATTTTGCCTAGAATAGACTTCTGATATCATCCGCGATCCTCCAAAACGATTAAACCAGGAAATGGTTAATAGTTCTGGCCAGCTTTGTATATCAACTCGGAAGACATTGTCTGGCAAGACCATTTGAAGTCGCTGAACTGGGATGTCATCCTTTGTACCAATGTGAGTTTCATACGGTATCTAGCAAGACATCCGTTATTAAACCGAATGAAGAATATGGAAAGAAAGTAATAGAAACTGTGTTGATACTCGTTGACAACTAACATGGTCAACGAATGCAGCTAGTTCCTCGATCTTCAAACTCTATTGGTGGTTCAGCTCATCTCTGACAGTTTACACTTCCAACATTATCAAGCACCCCTATTCACATAAAAATGAATATTTTTCAAAAGGTTGAAAGACGTACACTCGAATCGTTCTCAAACTGTTCAAAACTTGCACAACACTTTCAAAGAAAGAATCAGAATTCTTTATCGTCTAACCTCGATCTGTACGTTTCAATATTGTTCTGTATACTCGTTGAATAATATTAAATCTAATTTCGAGTCTCTTGTACCGTCTCGTATCATACCGCGCCATCATCCATCGTTCCAGAGGACTCACTCGAACTCGAACAGTGTCACTGGGATAAGAGGGACGCCTCCTCCTTTTTAATTCGAGTGGTCCGCACCCTTTTCAGAAGACACACTGTCCAGTACTTTTGCGGCGGCTAGGAAAACCTCGGCAATGCGAGATACCCCGCACGTTCGGCCCGGTATTTTAATTCGTCGGGAATGTTGGCCGACCGCCAAACGTCCGCAGAGATTTCTTAATACCCGCCGCAAATGCCTGGCGTCTGTGCCTGCGTCGTTCAGGAATTGGGGGTGGTCTCTGTCGAGTGTTGGATCGGAAGAGGGTGGAACGATATCGTAAACGTTCGTGGATCGCTTTTTCCACCTAAGGTCTGCTGGTCCTTTCTCGGATTCACTATGGTACGTCAGTGGATACGAGATAATTGATTCTTGTGGTACCAGGTCTGGGTCTTTCCAGACCCGGAGAGACCCTAGTTGAATTACACTATCGGTACAGTTCCTTTGGAAACGAAGCAAAGAACGATCGAACGATAGAATCTTTATCGAAAGTATTTACGCGGGATCGAGCTCAGGGGTCAACTTAGACCCAGACGTGATCTCACTCGTGGTATGGGTCCTTTTAGAATTTATCGAACATTAATTATTTAATTTCGTATCGGTACGAAGAAGTAATGCGCGGTAAGTAAATAAGTATGCAGCGTGGGTCCTTTTGGAATTCATCGAACGACATTTGATACAAAGTTAATTATTTAATTTCGTATCGGTACGAAGAAGCAATGCGCGGTAAGTAAATAAGTAATGCAGCGTGGTTGACCGAGCCATCCATACACGTTTGGTACGTTTCTCGCGTTTGGTGAGTGTTCATCGTAGATGAATTCACTCGAGTGATAAAACCGTCGGAAATCGCGGGTCGATTGCAGCGTAGCCGGTGTTTCAACGAAGGGATGAAAAAAGAAATCTCCGGCATCGTTGCGGGATAATCCTCGGTTACGTGGGTCGACGTTAACCCCGGGGACGGCGCGAAATATTATTTCGGGTGGTACGAACCTCGTGACCTCTCTCGTCCTACGAAAGATACCTCGAACGGACTCGCACACATTCAATCCAGACATTCGGAGCATCCTCCCCTCCGTTTCGAGACGCGACTCCCTTATATTCTCTGAAAACAGCCCGCCTCGGTCCTCAACTCCCGCGCTCTGTCTTCGTCCTCTTTCCCTCCGTTTGTCCCCCCTCTCTCCCTCTCTCTCTCTCTTTCTCTCTCGTTCTCCCCGCGTCTCGCCACGTCTCGCTCTCTCACCGACTTTCTGTCGTCGCTCGCTTTTGTCTCGGTGCGCGCATTGATTTCTGGGGCCAACTTCGCTTCGTTGCCGGCGTCGTTAAATTATAATCGCGAAACACCCCGGCTCTGAAGTTGCAGACAAAGCCGCCGAGGCAGAGGACACGGGCTGCGAGCTAGGACCGGCACTACGGGGGGAGGGAGGGAGGGAGGGAGCATTCCGTTGAAATGGAGGAGCCGGGGTACGAGGCTTGGGCCAGATACCTCGAGAAGTTCGGGGTACGCTTCTACGACACAAGTGCCTCCAGCTCTTTCGACCCCCCTCCGGTCGCCTTTTCCTACAACTTTTGGCTTCTCCGCGCAAATCCACCAACTCGATGATTCAACAGCAAACGCTCGAGTTTTCCAGGTTTCCTTTTTATTTTACAACGGGCTGAAAACAAACGCTCCCGGAGCGTACAAATCACCCGTGATCTAGTCTTCCGAGTTTTGAGTCTTCTGTGTCCTCCGAAGGATTCTTTTCATTCTTTGTTGACACTTTCACCGGGAAAGATTGTTCACTTTACGATGAAATTCGAACGCAATAATTTACAATTGAAAAGGTACACAAATGGAGAGATTATCTTCCTAATCGATTGGACCTGACAAGTAATACATAGTGTGGTAATGCGTGAGAATGAAAGGGATTGCGGAGAGGATATGAAGTGTTTGGAATAGACCAGCAGTGAAGTGTGAAGGAAAAGCGATCGAGATAGAGTCATATAGGAAATTTTGAGCATACGTGACTAGGTACATGGAGTGAGAGAGATTAAGAATTTGAACGAAAGGGAATGAATGTATGTGAGGATACAAGGTGCGAGAGAAGAATGTTCAGGGCGACAGTATAACGACACAATAATTCAAAATTGGAAAGGTACAGAAATGGAGAGATTATCTTCCTAATCGATTGGACCTGGAAAATAGTACATAGTGTGGTAATGCGTGAGAATGAAAGGGATTGCGTGTGGTCTGGAGAGAATCTGAAGTGTTTGGAATAGACCAGCAGTGAAGTGTGAAGGAAAAGCGATCGAGATAGCGCCATACTGGGAAATTTTGAGCATACGTGACTAGGTACATGGAGTGAGAGAGATTGAGACTTAGAACGAAAGGGGATGAATGCGTGTGAGGATACCAGGTGCGAGAGAAGAGTGTCTAGGGCAACAGTCATTGTTGGAAAATTATCGAAGCGTGTTGTGTCGCGTAAAGAAAAAATAGCGTAGTTAGCGTAGTTGGCATAGTTATCAGTTGTGTGATAATATTCATTCAATACACGTATATTCTGAAACTTTATTCACCCTTATTCTATAACCACCAGTATTGAATAAAATTCCTACAATAGATACATAGATCGATCTTCGTATGACCATCGTCTTCGATATCTAAACAAGTCTTTCCTTTTTCTGTTTACCTCTGTCGACAGTACTACTGAAACTTGGCAAGTCAATTTCGAGGGAAAAATAACAGTTTAGAAAGTAGTAGAGTAATCGACAATTTGGTCATTTATAAACAGTGTCGTCTCATTTACTATACCTTTGAAAATTCCAACTTTCTCCGTCTCGCGAAGAAATCATCCTCTTTCATAAGAATTCGTAGAAACTGCCCTTAACAAGCTTGTAATTTATAAACAGTATCGTCTCATTTACCACACCTTTGAAAATTCCAAGTTTCTCCATCTCGGAAGAAATCATCCTCTTTCGCAAGAATTCTTAGAAACTGCCCTTAACAACCTCGTAATTTATAAACAGTGTCGTCTCATTTACTATAACTTTCAATATTCCAAATTTCTCCATCTCGCAAAGAAATCATCCTCTTCTCCAAGAATTCGTAGAAACTGCCCTTAACAAGCTTGTAATTTATAAACAGTGTCGTCTCATTTACTATAACTTTCAATATTCCAAATTTCTCCATCTCGCAAAGAAATCATCCTCTTTCCCAAGAATTCGTAGAAACTGCCCTTAACAACCTTGTAATTTATAAACAGTGTCGTCTCATTTACCACATCTTTGAAAATTCCAAATTTCTCCATCTCGGAAGAAATCATCCTCTTTGGCAAAAATTTGCAGAAACTGCCCTCGAAGACCTTGTAATTTATAAACAGTGTCGTCTCATTTACTATAACTTTCAATATTTAAAATCTCTCCGTCTCACGAAGAAATCATCCTCTTTCGCAAGAATTCTTAGAAACTGCCCTTGACAACCTCGTGATTTATAAACAGTGCCGTCACATTTACCACACCTTTGAAAATTCCAAATCTTTCCATCTCGCGAAGAAATCATCCTCTTTGGCAAGAAATCGACAACTGTTTACACAACATTTACCACACCTTTAAAAATTCCAAATTTCTCCGTCTCACGAAGAAATCATCCTTTTCCCAAAGAATTCGTAGAAACTGCCCTTAACAAACTTCTAATTTATAAACAGTGTCGTCTCATTTACCACATCTTTGAAAATTCCAAATTTCTCCATCTCGGAAGAAATCATCCTCTTTGGTAATAATTCGCAGCAACTGTCCTCCGATCGCGAAAGAAAGTCGAGCACCCCGATCACCGCGACCCCATTTTATTCGCGAACAAAGCCACCGGCCCGTTGTCCCGGCTCCCATTTTCGAATATTTTTCACTCAACCGCCCATAACTCCATGCACGCCCCCGAAAACTTTCTCTATTAAATTTTCCCGGTTCCGGGGTTGAAATACGAGTTGACCCCGGCGCTGACACCAGCATAAGGCGCGCGACCACTCAAGTTCCCATGGTAAGTTGAATTCAGACGTGGCGGAAGAAAGACGACGGGATTGCGACAACCCCCGCTTCCTCCGCTACCCTTAAGGGTTTGCCTCTCCTAGACGCTTTTGTACAAGATGCCTTAAATAAATGAAACTTCTACGGAGCCACGCAAGAACAGCCGGCACGGGCATATAAATTCTCTCGCTTCGTAATTTCAAACTCAAACACCACCGGGGTTCGACCCACCCCTTTTCACCCGCTCCACTCGCGCCTCGCTGTTTTACTCGCGGGGGAGGACCGGAAAAGGGTATCGAAGGACGACTGAGATTTCCGAGGGTGTGGAACTCCTTCACCGACCCTCTTACCCTCTCGAAACTTGCGACGATGATTATCGGCGCAAAAGCTGACGCGATCTTCCATTTTGATCACTCTTGTCGATTTCGTACAGGGAAAACTCGTACAGGGTGTGTCAAATATTGGAAAAAATTTCAAAATGAATTTTGCGGGAATTTTCTATCGATTTGGTATCGACTATGATAATGATCCAAGTTCGGTACATCCACGAGGAATACGTTAATAGAATCGCGTTATACGAAGCTCAGAACTAGTGGAACGTTTCACTTTATAAAAGTGTAACGAACATTTTGTTCACAGTGGAGCAGACGAATAATTGCATTCTCGTTTCGAGATTCAAACGAACCCCCATTTCTTCGTCGAATAACTAGAGTGTTCTCCAGTATATTCTATTAAATAGTAGAGACCAGTCTCTACCGTTTAATTGTCAAAACTAAACAATGTCCTCGGATCGAATCAATCTACGAGCACAATTTTTTAAACCCGTTATATTATTTTATACGAATTGTACGAAAGATGTTACCTTTGCGACTTTAAGGGGATCGCTCGTAAAGGACTGGTTCTATACTCCAGCTTTGTCCGGGATAATAACACAGACAAATTACAAAACTAATTAATTGACAGGTGTTGACTGTACAGGGTGTATCAAAATTATAAACGAAAGTTATCCAGACTGGTAGAAGTGACCAACGAAACAAAGAGGCCTATTTTTTTCAAGATATATAAATTACTGTATCAGATTTGATATTTTAATTCCACACAGGACGTTCTATCGAGACATCCGTTCAAAATTTAATCAGAATAATTTCGACGAAGAGATACGATGCAAAAGTTAGACGTTTGTTCAAAAATGTCGTATCGTAGCTCGATCACCGAAACTGTCACCGATGACCTTGCTGTAGAACGCAAACTGTCATCAATGTGAAACATCCATCGTGAAATCGTTTAAACCAGTAACACGTATCGTAAAACGTAACATTATCTCTTGCTGGTATTCATAGAGAATACAGTGCCAAATATGAACCATATCCGTTGCCATGCTGAACGCGAGTGTTTTGCGAGGCCATGTTAATCTGCCCGCCATATCAAATGGCGGAAAGCCCTCCAGGATTATTACTATTAGTATGTCCCAGAAAATATTGCGCGTTTTAGTCACTTTGCTTCCTGTTATTATTTTTAAACCGTCCAGCGAAACGAAGTACACGTAACAATGCATTGTCGAGAGCTCAGACTCTGCTGATTACATTGATCGTTCGTCTGGTTTATTTTTCAAACGAATGACGCGAAGATCAACATTTTCAGTTATACAACTCGATAATTTAAATAATGATACACCGACAGACGCCGATTTTCATGAAATTTTGCACGAGTGTTCGTTGCTACTAGTTTTCGACGTTCGTGTATTTCATTCACGTCTACGTAAATATTAAATTACCGAAGATAATAAAAAGTGTTTCAAATAAATGTTGCAATGTTTCTAGAGGTTCGTGAACAAAATTTTCTCGAATATTTTTCCTATTAATTTACAGGTGTATACGAACATTTCTCAACAGCTTTTAGAAATTAAAGAGTTACTTTTCGAGAAAATTTTCTCGAATATTTTTCCTAATAATTTACAGGTGTATACAAACATTTTTCAACAGCTTCTAGAAATTAAAGAGTTACGTAGATATAAATAAAGAAAACGATCGACTCGAAAAGCAAGCAAATTGCGACCATCAGTTCGCCATATTCCCTTGCGAGCGTACAATCCAATGTTTGCTCGTTTCGACTCCCTTTTTCGAGCAGGTATGCATTTTGCAAGTGTTTTTAGCATCCAAAATACCAGCACAAGAGACCATAGATCCTCGTGCTTGAAATTACGTATCATCCGACTCGTGAATAACTCAAAGCACGTTTGAATTCGACAAATATCGTTCGTGCGATTAATAGTAGAACTTGGGTGGATCACAGAGATAATTTCAAATTAATAATTACAATTATTATTCCCGATCATGGATGGAAATTTTTCTTCGAATCTATAGGCAGCCAAACTAAATGGTAAAAATGACGTTCGTTGGATATTAACCAAGTTTATATTAACCAACTTTTGGAGCGATTGAAAATATCGCAACGAAACTTGTTTCGTTGTAAGTTCAGCCATATATTTTATCCTTTCTTAATTAATTCACAGTTGTATAAATAATATCCGCAAAATACCATCGGTATTTATTCAAAGTACCATCGTGAACGCGTCGCGGTTTCTTCGCCTTCATCGAGAGGATTCCAGCTCAACTGGAATTAAGAAAACCGAGATTAAGAAACGAATATTCGATCAATCACGATTTCCGTGAAGAGAGCTGCCCTAGACCTAACCTCGAGATGTCCGAATGTTGTTTCGTTTAAACAGTGGGGTACACGCGTTCTTCGGGGGAAATTAGCCCCGTGGCTCCGACACAAGGGCATAGAAGCTCGCCTGGAACGATAAGACGCTTCGAGAAACCTCTCCCCGGTTCTCTCGGCTAATTAGAATTTACGTACGGACGGAAGACTCGTGTCTAAGAAGGGGTGGCTAGGTGTGGCGAGAAAGAGAAAATGGGTGTCGCGCGTGGGGTCCGCGAAGCTCGAGGAAGGTCGATCGTAAAATCGTTGCTCGCGACCCTTGGAAATTCGAATCGGGCCGAGATTCACGGTTAGGGCCGCGTGCTCTTTCGACAATGGTATAAATTCGACGGTAGAGGCCCTCTTTCGCGGGCTCCGGTATCCACCGTTCGCCACCCACCGTACGCCCCGAGCCTTCGGCCTCTTTCCCCGTACCCGTAGCCGGGCTCCGTTTTCTCCGGCGCTCCTTGCAGTAATTTCGTAGCAGCCCCGCCTAATCTCGTCCTAAAATCTAATTCCGCCAACAATTTCTAAGCCGGTCCATTAAAATTCTAAGCACAGTGCCGCGGCGCTGCGAGCAGCGCGGGGGAGGCACGGGGGGCGGAGGGAGTAAACTCGTGGAACGGTGCCTGGGAAGGTGGTTGCGAGGTTGAGGGGTGGCTCGGGTGGCTGAAACAATAAGAACGTTGCGGAGGCAGCGGCCCCCGACACCCTCGGCCCTCCCCCCGCAATCCCCGCCATACCGTAAGAACGCCGTAAAAGCTCGCCTCCGCGCGCTTTCATTGGCTGAGCCGGCGCCCAACGAGCGAGATATCGCGCAAATAGCGACGACGAAACGACGGGCCACGGATAGAGAAAGAGCGAGACGACGAAAGAGAGAATCCGTGGCGAACACGGCCGGATTCGGGGAGAGAGGGAGAGAGAGAGAAAGAAAGAGAGAGAGAGAGAGAGAGAGAAACGCGCGGGGGAACGGCATATAAGCATTCACGGTGCAGCCGCAGTAAAGGACGCTTTTCATTGAGCCGTCTTATTGTGCCGGTCCCGCTCAAGTTTCCAACGACGTTAGCGGCTCTGTTTGGCCACGTCCGCTGTTTTCCTTTCCTCAGCTTTCCGGGACCAGCATCCCGCCTTTGCCGTAGCTGCTTCCTACGACTGTGGGGAAGCCGAACGATTCCTCTTGAGTCAAATCGAACTTTTTAGCAGGTTTCTTGCCGATGAGACGATAAAACGCGACCGCTTGACGCTCGGCGAGAGATGTCGTTCTCGTGCGGGGGTATGTCTTCGTCGAAGCTACAGGGAAGCTTTCGGCTGTCTTCGTATCGTGTAATGCGACTGATCGAAAGTAATGTATCTGAGGAAACTACCCCTTATGGATTCGTTGCAAATTTTGAAGTGTTTGTAGATTTGGACTATGAGATATCTGCGTATCGCATAATGGGACCGATTGAAAGTAACATATGTACGGAAAGTACCCCTTACGGATTTGTTGCAAATTTTTTAGGCCGTTTGTCGAGAGCTGTCGTTCTCGTGGGGGGTAAGTCTTCGTCGAAGCTCCAGGGAAGCTTTCGACTATCCACGTATCCCGTAACGCGATCGAAAATAATCTAAGGAAACTACCCCTCATGGATTCGTTGCAAATTTTGAAGTGTTTGTAGATATGGACTATGAGCTATCTGCGTATTGCATAACGCAACTAATCGAAAGTAATACATCTAAAGAAACTACCCCTCACGAATTCGTTGCAAATTTTGAAGTGTTTCTAGATCTGGACTATGAGCTATCTGTGTATCGCATAACGCGATCGATCGAAAGTAATACATCTAAAGAAACTACCCCTCACGAATTCGTTGCAAATTTTGAAGTGTTTCGAGATTTGGATTATTAGATGTCTACGTATCGCATAACGTGACCGATCGAAAGTAATATATCTACAGAAACTATCCCTCATGGATTCATTGCAAATTTTGAAGTGTTTCTAGATATGGACTATGAGCTATCTCCATATCGTGTAACACGACCGATCGAAAGTAATATATTTAAAGAAACTACCCCTCATGGATTCGTTGCAAATTTTGAAGCGTTTGTAAATCTGGATGGTCGTTGATCATGGTTGGAAATTTTTTTCCGAATCTATAGGCGGTCAAATTAAGAAGTAAAAATGACGTCCGGTGGACATAAAGGAAGTGTATTATTTTTGGAGCGGTTGAAAATATAGCAACGAAATTTGTTTCGTTGTAAGTTCAGCCGTATATTTTATCATTTATTAATTAATTCACGGGTGTATAAATAACCGAGAAGTATGAGTTATCTCCGTATCGCATAACGCGACCGATCGAAAGTAATCCATCTAGGGAAACTACCAACGATGACGTGAGAATCACGAAGATTATTTTATTTTCCAAAAGCACCGAAAAGAATTTACTTCTTGGTTATTTATATGAATTCGTTGTAAATTTTAACGCGTTTGTTGATCTGGACGGTCGTCGATCATGGGTAGAAATTTTTCTTCAAATCTATAGGCAGTCAAATTAAAAGATAAAAATGACGTTCGGTGGACATTAAGCAACCGCAACATTTTTGGAGCAATTAAGAATATAGCAACGAAATTTGTTTCGTTGTAAGTTTAACTGTATATTTTATCGTTTGTTAATTAATTCACGAGTGTATAAATAACCGAGAAGTAAATTCTTTTCGTTGCTTTTGGAAAATAAAATAAGCTTCATGATTCAGTCCTCCTCGTGGATCCCGAGCACTAAGAACTCGGAATCATCGGAGTCTCCGTCACCGTACAATCTCACGTGACTTCGATTATCCCTGAAGCAAAAATTCAATAATTGGATAAATACACGAAGCAACGTGCAATCATTTCTCACTCGTAATGCTAGAATACCGTTATTCCGACCTTAGTACTTCATCGAAGACGATATTCTCGGAAGCGTCTCGTCAATGTTTCAATCCTGAGCGTCTATCGTTTCTCTACCGAGAGTTACCACTGTCGCCCATTTCGAGACAATTACCGTCAAAGAGAATTCAATTTTCGCGTTCGAAACCCACTTGTCTTACGAATTCGGATTTTTCGATCTCTCGAAATCCAGACAATCGAAACGGAACTCGTTCCAATCTCTGACACCTAATTCGTACTACTCGAGCCTCGAAAATACGAGGATTCGATTGTTTATGGAAATCATCGAAAGAACGACAGAGAACGATAGTATTCATATATACATATTCGATAGACACATATTCTTCCCAAATTTATTTATATAGGTACGAATTATAAGATATATGAATCTTCTTCTAATATGCTCAACGAAGAAGCTGTAATAATAAAAATAATATTTTTAATATAACTATTGGGTTATTCGGAAAGTCATTTCGTTTTTTTTTTTTTTGTGAAAATAAAACACGATTTTTTCAGAGCGTGTAAACATTTGATTAAATTACATATTCCCCATTTTGGAAAACGAAATCACTTTCCCAACAACCTAATATTTAAAATTCGTACACTTACGACCATCGCGTGTACGTTCATACATCATTATTATTTCGTAAGTAACTCAACGTATTCTTCTCCTTAACAACGCAAGAAAATTACTTTCCTTCGTATGTAAACGCTATCGCGAGCTTATTAACGCTAGGTTTACAGATATTTCTTGCGTTAAATCGACGCGTATCGAGAAAAAACAGGTACACCGTATAGAGAATAATAAAATCAGAAAGCTTCGAAGAAAATGAATTTCGATACATATTTATCCCATTAAATGGATAAAAGTCGGTACAAGTGACCAAAGAAAACTGTAAACGGTATTCGTAATATTCCTCATCGATAGAAATCCATCAAAATGACCTGTCCCTTAAACCTAGTGTCAAGCAATCACGATTATAGTATTACATTACCAGATCGACAACATTCTAATAAAGACGAAGCTCTCACTACCATGAAATTCATGCCTCCCCACTCGAGCTGTGCATTCCAAAAAGAAAAAGGTATCAGTCTCGAGTTAAGAAGGAACCCAATACCGCGAACAAGGCATATTCGGATAATTTTCAATTATTAACGAAGGTCACAAAGCCCGATCTCAATGTCCACCTGTTATCGCGATTCCTTCCAATACCCAATCTCTGTTTCAAGTATACGCGAAGACCATCCCCAACAATTTTTTCTCGTCCGTGATGGATCGCGGGTGGTAGTCCTTGGGAACGATAGCGTCTTGGGGGTGGCGTAGGAGCGTGGGAGGAGTAAGGTTGGGGGTAGAGGTGGGTGAGCTCCTTTGCGAACTTACAGGGCAAATGCAGGTTTCAGGTTGCTTCGCGTGCACAATTACCGGGCACAGGATGGGCGCGGGCGGGAATGAAATTTCGTCTTGTGTAGCAGGAGCAAGCAAAGTGTGCGCACCCTCTCCGTTCTACACGGCCTGGGGAATTGAGTTTCGCCGCGAGAGAGCGAGAGCCCTCGCTACGGAGAGCGAGGAGACTGCCGCGGAGCCGCTTCGAGGAGATAGAGTGAGCACCGTCGCGCGACGAGAGACGGGGGCAGAGGGAGAGGCGGAGAGAGAGAGAGAGAGAGAGAGAGAGGAGGCATCTGGCTGGCTGGATGGGCCGCTGTAACGCTGTTATTGCCAATAATGGCACGACTATGCGCGTATACGTCTCGCCGGTTGATCGAGAAATTGATTTATGAAAAGAAACGCCCGGACCGCCGATTCCATTCCGACGCGATCGATTTATCGTCCTGGATCCCCGCGCGTTCTTCGACGCTTTCAGCCACCTGCAGCTGGCTACGGGCTCTCCCTCCACGTATCGTTTCACGTTTTCGCGCACTGTACTCCAACCTGGCCGTAATTTCTTTCGATTGTTCAGCAATCTTTGCCAGCTACGCGAGGAAATATTCAGGAAATATTCTTCTCGAACGCGACCACCCCCAAAGTGTCCACGCGACAGGTTTGCGTTTCCTTTGGTATTCCATTTTGGGAACATCGCGCGGAATCTTCCAGGAAGGAAGGATTTTAAGAAATTTCTTAACATCTTTCGGTTATTTGAAGAAAGCCAGTTTTCCATCCCTCCCGCCCCCCGAAAGTCAACGTTCCATGACATATGTCGGTACCCTTCGCCCGACAGTCGCTGAGATGGCGTCAGTCGGTCGTTTGCCCAAAGTTCGACAGCGCCTAATCCGCGACTCGAAGTAAATCGAATGAAGTCTCGAATTAAATACAGCCCTCTCTGTATTCCGGGCATACCGAAAGGGGATGCAAGAAGACGGAGGGAGCGGAGCGGAGAGAGACGGCGAGCACGAGCTGACTCCATGCGAGACGAGGCGAAGCAAGGTTCCTTGTATTTAATTACCAACTCTAAGTCTCCAGCCGGGAATGAGGGAGCTTCCACCCGGGCACACCTCTTCTTCGCCACCATCCACGACCACCCCCCCCTCTCCCACAACCCTGCCCCCGCATCCACCCGTTTCTGCGCCCGCAATCTTCTTCCCCGCCTCTTCTTCCGAATACCACCCTCTCGCCGAGCTTTTGCTTTAAACGACTCTGGGAATTCGTCGGGTCCCTTGTTTTCCTTCTGGAAGTCGATGCCTGTTTCCCGTCTCGCGAAAAACGTCCCGCCGAGGTAACACGCGCTGCCTGAATCGCGCTGATACGATGGCAATTATTTTGCGAGATACGTGTCGCGATTTTCGAAACGTTCCACCACCACCGATCGTTTTTATCGAATTTTTTTTAAGGTTTTATCAATACCTTGCGCGAACAGAGCACGCGTCGATGTTCTCATTCGTCGTCACTTACCGTCGTTTGTACGTAGCAATTTTTATTCGAAGCATCGAATTTTGTTTAGAATTATTTCTTTCATTGTTATATCTCTAGAGGAAAATATATATGTATAGGAAAGTATGCCTATTCCTCTGTTATAATAATATATTCCCTGTGGATTACAGATGGAATATAGGGTCTGCGCAAGGTCAGACGCGTACGAAAAGAAAAGACAAACCCGCTCGCACCGCGGAACACACACGCGTTTTCTCGAAAAGTCTTTCTTACTTTTTCCTGATAACGGTCGACTCACGTCCGTATCGGTCGCTGGTTACATTAAAACTCATCTTTTGTCTTTCGCATTGGGCTTCAATTACTCATCGATTTACCGATAGTCGCTCATTCAATCGAAACTTCACGCGATTTGCTTGCGCAAAACTCGTCTCTAAATATCTATTGTTCATTTTATGCTTGGTGTACGTTTGACAGTGGAAATAAAAACTCGTCCAGCGATGGGTAACTTTGTACAGAGACTTTGTAATTTATCGGGTGTAAGAATAATTTTTTCGAGAGGTGGAAAATTTATTCGTCCATTTTAGAAATTTATATTACGACCGATCGTTTTTACCGAGTTTTTGGAAAGTTTGTATCAATACCTTGCGCAAACAAACCGCGCGTCGATGTTTTCATTCGTCGACACTTACTGTCGTTTGTACGTAACAATTTTTATTCGAGCACTGAATTTTTTTTAGAATTATTTCTTTCATTAATCTACTGTTCATTTCACGCTCGGTGTACGTTTGATAGTGGAAATAAAAACTTGTCCAGCGACTTTGTACAGAGACGGTTAATTTATCGGGTGTAAGAATAATTTTTTCGAGAGATGGAAAAATTATTCGTCCATTTTAGAAATTTATATTACGGTTATATTCTCCATGGTTACCGATTACTTTGTTCCAGAGCGTGAAACGGTTATCGATGTGAAAATTTTGATCACCGTTTTTTAGATGAAAAATATTACAACTTTGGTAAATCGCATTAGCTGCAAGAATATTATCTTCCCTTGGCATTCGCGCGGAATACAATGCCGAATATGAACCACATCCGTTGCTACGCTGAACGCGACAGTTTTGGGAGGTTATGTTAATCTTACCGCCATTTAACATGGCGGGAAGCACTTCAGGGTTATCGCTCCGAAACGCAAAAGAGCGGGAAAAAATTAATTGCGAATAACGAGCCTTTTAGAGCGAACGTGACTGCTTTGTTAAGTTATGGCAATTTTCCCATCGTTTAATACGGTGGGGAGCACTTCAAAGATATTACTACATATTCGTGATAAATCAATTTTGAACATCGATTCCGTCGAAACGCATAAAATTTGGAAATATTATTGAAATAAAGGAAACCGACGACAAGTATCGATCTTCTATCGATGTGGTCGTGTTGTATCACATGTGTTGCAAATAATAAACAAGGCTCAATAACCGAAGATATACGAACGCACCGTAATCGCTGAAAAGGTTTACTGTCAAAATTGATACATTCTATATTGAACAAAATTTATTATTCCGTAATATCAAGGGCTCGATTGAATTATTATTTACACGATTATTTACAATTCTAATAAGTAACTATCGGGTTGTTCGGAAAATCATTTCTTTTTTTTCGGTGAAAACGAAACACGATTTTTTTAGAGTGTGTAAACATTTTCTTAAATTATATATTCTCCATTTTGGTAAACGAAATTACTTACAATCCGATAGAAAGACGAGGACACTTTTGTTGTCCAATAATAAGTAACTAGGTACAAAAGTTTGCATACTTACACTTATTATAGTTCGCAGATATAAAAGTTTGCATACTTACACTTATACTTATTATAGTTTGCAGATATAAAAGTTTGCATACATACACTTATACTTATAGTTTGCAGATATAAAAGTTTGCATACATACACTTATACTTATAGTTTACAGATATAAAAGTTTGCATACTTCTACTTATTATAGTTTGCAGATATAAAAGTTTGCATACTTCTACTTATTATAGTTTGCAGATATAAAAGTTTGCATACATACACTTATACTTATCAAATACTAACTACTTATTTCGACTTTCAAATTAGGTAAAGAGATTTTTTGCAGAAGCTTCGGACAAAAATCGTCAGAAATCTCTACCTATTCTAAGAATAATTTTTTCGAGAGGTGACAAAATTATTATACCTCGACGAAGATCCAATATACTATGCAAGTCCAAGAGCTAGCGTCGCGCGAGTAAACGGTTTGCGTCTTCGACTTTCGCGAAGACATTGCATCGAAGCCGCGAGTTTCGGGCGGACGTTCCCCTTTGTCCAGCTTGGTTTCATTCTCGTAGACCTCGTGCTTCCTATCGCGAGTTTCTAAATCGACTTGTCTCATCGAGGACCGAGAAACTGATCGAAGCTCGAAGAAAATCGTCGGTGACAAGGTAGACACGTAAAGATTGTGTTAATCGCGGTTCCTCGGCCGACTGCTCCCATCGAGAACCGAGAAACTGATCGAAGAACCGAGAAAATCGTCTCTGGTCGTCGATGGCAAGGTAGACACGGAAAAATCGTATTAATCGCAGTTCCTCGGCCGACTCGTGTCATCGAGAACCGAGAAACTGATCGAAGAACCGAGAAAATCGTCTCTGGTCGTCGATGGCAAGGTAGACACGGAAAAATCGTATTAATCGCAGTTCCTCGGCCGACTCGTGTCATCGAGAACCGAGAAACTGATCGAAGAACCGAGAAAATCGTCTTTGGTCGTCGATGGCAAGGTAGACACGGAAAAATCGTATTAATCGCAGTTCCTCGGCCGACTCGTGTCATCGAGAACCGAGAAACTGATCGAAGCACCGAGAAAATCGTCGATGAGAAGGTACACACGTAAATATCGGATTAATCGCAGTTCCTCGGCTAACTGCTCTCATCGAGGATCGAGAAACTGATCGAAGCACCGAGAAAATCGTCGGTAGCAAGGTAAACACGTAAAGATCGTGTTAATCGTGGTTCCTCGGCCGACTCGTTTCATCGAGAACCGAGAAACTGCTCGAAGCACCGAGAAAATCGTCTCTGGTCGTAGATGGGAAGGTAGACACGTAAAGATGGTGTTAATCGCGGTTCCTCGTCCGACTCGTCGGAAACGTAGCCGTGGAAGGGCCGGATAAATTTTCCAGGAGACAGGCCCGTGAACCGTCGTCGCGTGTAATTCTCGCATTAATAATCTCGTCAAGGAAGCATTAATAATTTTTCGCGCGTCTTTCGAGTAGGTCGCCGAGCCGGAGTGAAAATTAGGCGGCAGGTCGAGTGACATCAAAGAGCTCTCTGCCGGAGGCAGCAAAGAAGGCTTCCTGCCCCTTTTCATCCCTTAAATCCCGCCCGAATGGTATTTGCCGGGGCGAGCCAGCCTCCCTCGCTCTCCGTAGTTGGCGCGAGGAAGATGCCCGGCTGGGTGAGCAAGGGACAAAGTAGAGCTCGGCGTGTCTTCACCCTGCGCGTCCCGCGAGCCGCCACCCCTCCCCGACGAACGTGTTCTGGTCCTGGGCTCGCGCAAATATCGCCTTTCATATTCCTTCGAAGGAGCAGAAAATCGTTACGGTGCCTTTTGCGCGCGCGCTACGGGAAATACCTGCTTCCTCGTTCCTTTTCCTCCGCATCGTGGCTCGCATCGTTTCGTCTCGCCGCGGACAGAGACGGAGATACAGTCCCGGCGAGGGTGTAAGTAAGTAAAGTCTCTCTCCCTCGAACCCCTCCGCCAACCAACGCTACGCTTTCTCTCTCTTTCCCTCTTTCAACCGGCTTCTCCGTCCGACCCTCTCTTTCCCACCCACCCTTAGAAACCTCTCTCCTTTCAATCCGCGCCCCTCTTTCGCTACTCTCCCGCCCCTCATCCGGCGCTCGTCTCTCTTTCCCTCGACAGAAACCCTCGACGGGGGTGCAGAACCGCTGGAGCCCGCTATTAACCCGCTCCTTTCCCTTCCGCTCCTCCCGCTTACACCCCCGCTACACCCCCTACCGCCACCCATCCGTTTCGTCTAAGCGCGAACAAAGATGGCGGAAAACTAAACAACTAGGCGAGGGCGCAAGGAACCACTCTCTCGCTTACTCTTTCGCCCCCTTTTATCGCGACGAATTTCCAACCCCCTCTCTTTCTCTCTCTCTGTCTCTCTAGCTATCTATCTTTCTCTCTCTAGGCTGCACGAGCCTGACCAGGGGACCTAACCCTTTCTATCCGTCTTTCCGCGATGACCTCTTCCGATGGCTGAAGGAGAGATCGAGGGGTTGTTGTGGTTTCCCGTGTCAGAAATTTACTTCTTTCACCGAAAGGAGGAAGAATCCTTACCCCTTTTCATTGAGGGAAACTCCTGTGTACTGGGAAATTAGCAGAGAATCTCACTTAGTAAATAATGTACTTTTTTTTTGGTAGCAGAAATTTACTTCGTTTACCGAAGTGGAAGAATCCTTCCCCCTTTTCATCGGGAAGCTCCCGTGTACTGGGAAATTAGCAGAGAATCTCACTGAATATATAATGTACATCTTTTTTTGTAGCAGAAATTTACTTCTTTTATGGAAAGGAGGAATCCTTACCCCTCTTCATGGGGAAACTCCCGTGTACTGGGAAATTAGCAGAGAATCTCACTGAGTAAATAATGTACGAGTACATCTTTTTTGGTAACAGAAATTTACTTCGTTTACTGAAAGGAGGAAGAATCCTTCCCCCTTTTCATGGGGAAGCTCCTGTGTACTGGGAAATTAGCAGAGAATCTCACTGAGTAAATAATGTACATCTTTTTTGGGTAGAGTTGATTAATAGAAGCATAAGGGTGCTTAGTAGTAGTCTTTCGATCGGTAGTAGGCAAGTAGTTATTTATAAATGGGAATTTTTATTCAACAATGGAATTATATATTATTCTTTTCAAGAAAAATTTGACAGGTTGTGAATATACATATACAGCAGCCTTGAATTTACATATACAGAGCCCTTTCTCCAAACACTCAACACGAACAAACTCTAGTAACGTTAAGCCTATTGGAAATATTGTATAATAATGATTACACCGTTTGAGGAGTTTCTATAATCAAATTGAGGTAAAATTACTATTATTTGTTCAGGAAAAGAAACAATTTCCAGAGAAATTACTTTTAATTCAAAATCACTGGCAGACTCATCGCCAACCATTTCAGTTTTAAATAAGACAAACGATAATGTATAGTAACGCAACTTCGGGTAGATTACTTCTCTTCAGAAGAGCTTAATATTTAAAAGACTTGCATAATATAGTCGACTTTAATTTTCACTCACGTAACTCCTGGATAACATCATATGATTATTCGGTTAACCCTTTCGCTCATAATTTTTCATTATTCAAGGTGAAATTATGAATTCTATGCTACGGCTTATGGTACAGAAAGGAAACAATTTTTTCTTGATAGGTATATGTGCCTTCTATATGTAATGTAAAAAACACTTTTACAGTTTGGAAATTTGCATCGATAGAGGTAGCCTATTTCCAATCTATAGACAAAAAATAGACGATGTCGTTGAATTTTCCTTCCAACACAGGTTAGCGTTTCCTTTCCTTCTTAATTTTCGCTAAATTCGCGAAAAAGTGTTTTAAGAAAAAGCAACGTCGTAAAAAGTTCTTAAGAAAAAGTTACGTCGTACAAAATTCTGAAGAAAAAATCACTTCACTTCAAATAAATTCGCACGATAATGACATTTTGCAACAACTATCCCATTGGTTTATCAATGCAACGTACACCTGTAATTTTACTGGTCAATTTTTTTATTTAAAAAATAGATAACAGCGCGCATCGAACGTACCGTTTGAAATGCAGAAAAGCATGAAACGTCGAGTAAAAGTGCTTTCCACTTTGCTTCGAAACACATGAAATTCAACCTGCTAAATTGAACACGTCACGAGTGAAAGGGTTAGAACCTATTCCTACAGGTCCATTAAGCAGTTGACTTCCGTGTAAGAGTCATTTTCAAGCATAAATTACATTCGAGGCGATAGATTGCTGAATTAGTCTTACTGGTGAGAAACCATCTGTTTCTGTAAAATATTTTTCGATTAATAATTTCTTTACGGTTGGGTTTAGCTAATTTTCTACGAGGTTGACGAGAGTTATTCTTGTACAGTCGATACAAGTCTTGGAAATAGAAATTGTCCATAATTCGATTCGTGTTTGTCGCTTCTATAGATTTCCAAGTTTCGTTCCATGCTTCGTTGATGCTATTTTATGGGTTAATCGTAGCTTCTTTAGCAATTCGGTCGGCTATTCCCGTTATTCCCTAACGCGGAGGCGTTCGTGCTAGAATAATGTTATACTGGTCAATATTTAATTCGCAAATTCTACTGTTTTAATTTTAAAGTCAGTCGCGAATATGCGAATAGAATTTTTCTATTCTAGAGTTTGTCAAAGTTCTTTCAAGATATAATATGGAGATCCATACACATACAAAGTACGTACAAATATAGAGTACGCGGTTAAAATTTTTGTATTTTTCAAAGAGTAATATTGTTCAATTTTTACATCGCGGAGAATAATGTTATACTTGCCAATACTTAATTTTAAAATTTACCGTTTTAATTTTCAAGTCATTCGCGAATATGCGAATAGAATTTTTCTATTCTAGAGTTTGTCAAAGTTCTGTCAAAATATAGTATTGAGATCCATACACAAATACAAAGTACACGGTGAAAATTTTTGTATTTTTCAAAGAGTACTATGGTCCAATTTTTGTCAGGCAGAGTTGGTCGATCTTTTGAGAAAATGGAGTATTTTCTACTATTCCACGCGCATGCGTAAACACTCAGACACGCGACTACACAAACCAATAAAAAAGAGGAGTGTTTTCTACTTTTCCACGCGCATGCGTTGGACGGAAAGACAACAGCGAGCACAGACCAATAAAAAAGTGGGGTGGGGTTGAACGCGAGGTGGCAGGTACGATTGAAGCGTCGCTGTTAAAGGTTAACCTCGATTGAAACTTCCAGTGTCCCGTCGCGTCCCTGAGCGATAGTAAATTTTTCATAAACGAGCCGCGACGGAAGAAGCGTCGGACGAGCGGCGTCTCAGCGGCCTCGTGAAGAAGGACGGGCCGGGTCCGGGCTGAATAAACGATGTTTAATCTTCATATCAGAAAAGCGGGGCGAAGCAGTCGCTCTCGGTAGAAAGAGGATACCGAGACGGTGGATCGGGGCGCACGTACACAGATAGAAGTACTCGACGAAAGAGAGAGACGGAGCGGGACTCGGAACGAGTGGGAGGGGGGAGGGGGACGGAGTGGATAGACTGGCACGGGTGGAGGGGCGGCTAGGGGCGCCCAGGAAATTTCTAGAAACTTCAGGTTTAGCAATTAACGTCAGAAATTAACGACGCCCGCCTGCCTCGAGCGCAAAGCGCCGGAGAAATTAGTCTCGGAAATTCTCGTAAAATTTCTCGTTCGCTCGCGGGCGCCAGCCCGCCCGCTTTCTCTCCACCCTCTCCGCGCGCTCGGCCCGCACCCCGCTCGCCCGCTCACACCCCCTACCCCTTACGGTGTGCCCCGGCGAAGGTAACATGGCGTCAGCAGTCGAGGCGAGCGGTAACTTTCCGGAAATTTTCATTAAGCCTGACAGTAATGACGTCATCAGTCAGTCGGCCCGACCTCATTTGGAATCGTTCGCACTCTCGAAGCCATCTCGCGCTCTCGGCCCCGAACTCGCGCGGAAATCCTCTTTCTTCCCGACGAGCACTTCCCGTGGGCTCCTTCGCGGATTTATATCGTGCTTACTCGGTCTTCCGAAGCTGGAGACAGATCGTACCTAGCTCGTAACGATGGTTCCCGATCTACTCGAATCGCTCTTTCAGAAATTTTCGGCTCTTCGATTCAAGTGACACGGTTTGCACGGTTCTTCGAAAAATGGAATTATTCTTCTTTGCAAGATTTCAAAGCTACCACTGTCTTCGAGCAAATACGACTTTGTAGTTTACTTCCGGTCGTAATTTGGCGAAAATCGAAACGAACTCGACGATCTCTACCTAAGTAAGCTCGACGACGTAAGTTTCCCCAAGATTACTTAAAATAATCATACCTATATTAAAATTCACTTACCTTCCCATTGTGCAAACACAAAAATATACTACGGTGCGTTAAATTCATTCCAAATCGTTCACAAAGTACTCGTTTCTCCCGCAACTGAAATCATCAGCGTCGTGAAACCCAAAAGATCGATCTCGCGCGTTCAATTACCGTTCAAACGCTCCGGGTGTTGGAAAGAGCTCTCGATCGAAATCATAATCGACTAACCTCTAATTTACTGTAAGAAGAGCTAACCTCCAATCGCGCGAATTTTCTTCCGCGGAGGAATCGTTCCCGTTGGAGTATTCCGCGCGTGTAGTCCTCGTTGAAAAATTCTTCCTCCTCCTTCTCCTCCTTCAACTTTGCCGAGCGTAGATTTAATCACGTTGGAGGCTTGGAAAAGTCCTCGTGGTCGTTTACCGCGCAGGTGACCGGGAATTAATTCTCCGTGGAAGGCTTCCTCGAGTTTCGAGCGAGCGTTATCGCGCGCGGTCACGCGACGGGAATTCCGGCGTGACTCTCGAGTCTTCTTCGTCCGATTATCCTCGCGACTCGAAGAAGACCGGGTAGCGGAACAGGCCGGTCGTTGGATCGTTCTCCAACAGGTCGTCCGGCAGGCAGGCAACCGAGCAGGCGAGCAGGCAGCCAGGCAGGCAGGCAGGCGTGCCGACGAAGAATCGATCGACGTCCTTTTCGGAGCTATCGGCCGGCGCGAGCGAACGACATATCCGTTTTCCCAAGTAATCTCGCGGCGCTTCGGGCGATTCTCAAACAATTCTATACATCTCCCGAGTGTCGGAAGTGGCTGGAGAGTGGCAAGGATAGGAAGAGAAGGAGCAGAGTAGCACGGAAAGAGAGCGAGGGGGACGGATAGAAAGGCGAGCCGCAGAGAAGGAGAAGGAGGACCGTATAGAAAGGCGAGGGTAGGTGAAACAGACAATACACCTTCGCGGTGGGTGGCTTATCTAAGAGTCCATGGCGTAGCCCCGGGGGTGCAGTAATAACCGGGAGGGCGGGCTGATACCGGGCTAAGAAATGATAACGGCACTCGCAAGCCAGCCACCATTTTCGAGTTATATTGCCTCGAAAGCCAGAACCGGCGTAGGAGAGGAGAGACGGAGAGACTCCACTCTCCTAGCTACCTCACCTACTACCTACAACCTTCCACCTTCTCCGCCATCTCTTCGCTCTCCGACTCACCCTCTCGCTCCTGTACCTCACGGATCCCTCGTCCCTGCCCTCTTCACCCGCAGCTTTCTCCTACCTATAACCTCTCTCGTAGTCGTTGCTGGAATCGGGCGCTATCTGAGCCCACACCTACACCCCCTACGCCCATTCCAGCGCCTAGAGAAACGTTTCGCCTTCGAACAGCAACCTTCGCCGTTCCGATTCACCCCCCGAGGGAATAACGGGAGGGAGATACATCGGTTCCGATGCAACCGCGATATTCGATTCCTTCGTGCGACACATGAATTTTCAGCTAGTTGCGTCTTCGATAGAACCCCTGGGTATACCCTCCTCTCGTAATCGCTGATACCGAACGACGAAAAATAACACCATTATGGACAACCCCCTTTGGCTGCACTCCTTGGACCGGATCTCGCGACTCTGGTCCCCAGGGGATTCAACCCAAACAGCTGGGATCTCTTTGGTCGATTGTGTTTCTCCTTATCTTCGAAAAGCTACCGTTGGTGTCTTCTTGCGAATTCTATTTGCAAGTTCCATCGACTTACAACACACCACCTCGTGCCCTTGTTAAAGAAACCTCGTTTGTTGGTTTCGTCGCTTCGTTGGACAGATTCTTATTCGTTTCCATCTTTGTGTATTGTGTCATCGGTTATGGTTTCCAAAAAATATAGTCTTCTTGTTTGGGTAGTAGATCGTAAAGCTCTCACGCGATGCTTATCCCTGTCCTCGAATCCGGGATTCGTCTTGTCATCTGCTGACCACTCCTCGGAAATTCCTGACCTAATCTCTTGTAATCTCCTTTGACGATTATCACGATGTTGTTTCGTACTGTGCACGTCACTGCACTCTTTTCGAAATCATCGTTTCGTATTGTCTTCTGTGTAAGATGCTTCTCGACTCTTCGATCACATTCCAAGTTCTCATATTCTTAAATTGGTGTCATTTTAAACTTACTCAATTTTTCAATGTGCTACTAGATCTTTAGACCTTTTTCTAGCTTCTCGACATTTATTGCCAACTGTACCTTGAAACCAGGTTGCCAATCCTTTACGAAATTAGGCAATTACTCTTTTATGCCATGTACACTTTCTTGTAATATGTGTAACGAATACATTGTACTACTAATAGTAATAATAGTAATAACAAAAGCAATAAAAGGTCTTTTATCGTTTTTCCTTAATATGTACAAGCAAAAGAAATCTTTCACGGTACAATTTTTTTAAAATGCGAGTAGGGGTGCTTTACATCCTTGGCATAATTTAAGTTTAAGAAAATATTACTTGGATCACCTCTTACTTTTCACTTTAACGTTTCTTTTTTATTTCGTAGGGGTCAAGTAGTAAAAGTTGTTAAGTTTAAGAAAATATTACTTTCACCTCTCACTTCTCACTTTAACGTTTTTTTCTATTTCGTTAGAGTCAAGTAGTAAAAGTTGTTAAGTTTAAGAAAATATTACTTGGAGTGCCTCTCACTTTTCATTTCAATGTTTTTTTTTTATTACGCAGGGGCCAAGTAGTAAAAGTAGCTAAGTTTATGAAAATATTACTTAGATCGCCTCTCACTTTCAACTTTAATATTTCTTTTTTATTACGCAGGGGCTAAGTAACAGAAGTAGTTAAGTTTAAGAAAATATTACTTGGATCACCCCCCCCACTTTTCACTTCAATATTTTTTTTTCTTCAATTACGCCAAGTAGTTCTCATCGAATTTCTCCTGCAGAAATACATTACATATCGCGTCCTGAAATTCGCGACCGGCTAGGGGAAGATCAAGAACGAAACAGGAGAGGGCCAAACTCACCCCCGAGCGAATTCGGACAGACAAAGCCGCAACGTGACCAATCTCGTCCGTGTTGAACTGCGGTTTGAACGAATGTTTTGCATTTTACTCCCGCGGGCTAATTTATGTGAGAGAAGCGCCACCCTCGTTTCACACCCTCTTAACCGGCAGCTCGAGCGTTTTATTTTCACTTAGGTCCGCGAACGAGATTCTCAAATTCCGTCTGCCCTTAACGTTCCACTTTCTCTCGTGTCTCTCGTAACTATCGAATATTCACTCGTTAGAAAGAACACTCGACGAATACGTCGCTATTGCATCATACCTTCGTGTGTCAACGTTGCCGTGGAAACCCTTTCACGTTCACCGAAAAAAGCAGCAAAGTGCCGGAAAATGTCAGCTCCCACCCCTCTCGATTGTTGTCCACAAAGCCAGTCTCTCACGAGGCGACAATTAAAAAGAGTGTCGACCAGTAATTTGTGGCGCGGTCAGATTCGCGTGGAGTTGAAATTAATATGAGATTCACTGGTGTGGCGTGTGCGGACCCGGGACCGAACAGGAAGAGCGAGAGATGGAGCGAGGGAAAGGGGGTATATTTAGCACAAAAAGCCTCTAATTTCCAACGAGGGTGTAAAAACGGGGTTGGCACCCGGGTCGGTATACGCGGGCCGCTTGTTGGGTCTATAAAACGCCGCTTAGCTTTTTTACCTCCTACCTCGAAGCTCCCGAAGGGGTGGTTTTAACCCCGTTAAGCTGTTTCCCGTCTTTTCCCGCGTTCCTTTTTTCCGCGGCCGGTAAATTGAGCGCAGACCCTCTTCCCTCTTGTCCCTTTCCACTGCGGCGTCTGGTTACACGCGAGCCAGTTTTTCCTCTTTTTTTTTTCTCGCTCCACGCCACCCCAACCCCCGTCCACCTGTTTTCTTCCCTTTTTACGCCGCACGAGTCGCTCGACCCAGATTTCTCCACCGTCCCGGACGATTATCCCCGATTTCACCGTGATTGCGTTCATACGTTACACCCCGTCGTTTCGCTTGGAATGTTTGTTGCTTTCAACCCCTCCGATGATAGACAATACTGTAAATTACCCTCGCCAGTTCTTCTGTTATTTAAAACTCTCGTGTTTCCAATGCTTTCGTCGTATTGGTAGATTCGATTTTATAGTGTTCTTAAATCGTATAGATTGGACGTGTCATTAATCATAGTACACAACGAGCGCGATAACCGTAGATAAGTATCGAACGAATAATTTTCTGTGAATCGATTCATTTCTAGATCTGTATTGCAACTATTTTGTTTCTTTCAATTATTTGCGTCGGTATGCAAAATTTCGTATCTGTAATTCAATAATCCCCTTTGAAGGGGGTACCATACCACCACCGATACCACGTGAAGTATACCATTACATGAGAATGAGTTTGATTCGTGAATAGTCAACGATGAAAAATCAAGCGAGTTACCTATCTTTGAAGAAAAAAATAACTAGTCGAAAAATATGCCTCTGAAAAGTGGCTGTGAAAAGTTTATAAACTCTAGCACTCGATGTACCAACAAAAGTGTCCTCGTCTTTCTACTGAGTTGTATGTCATTTTGTTTTCCAAAATGGAGAATATATAATTTAGTAAAATGTTTATATACTCTAAAAAAATCGTGTTTTGTTCTCATTCAAAACAAAAAACGAAACGACTTTCCGAACAATCCCATAAAATAATTCTCATCCAAGTGGTACCACACTTGGGTCTTTTGGAACCCAGAGAGACGTTTAACTTTAGTGGAGCTTTCGTTAAAAATGAAGAAAAATACGACAAAGTAATAGAAACTTTCTTGGAAATATTTATCAATAGATAAATATAAAACTCCGTGTTCTTCGCTGGTCCTGGTCGAAGGATAAAAGTAGAGATGAATTCATCCCGGTGAGATTGGTAACGAGAAAAAGTGTAGTCCTTGAACAAGGTTCGTTCTTTCCAACGGCGGGCCACAGAGCTATTGGAAGTACGAGATTAATAGACGAACAAATTAGCGCAAAGTTTGGGCAGCGGCCCCGCGTGCACCCGCGCCACTAATCCCGTGCATTAAAAGTTAACGTCGGGCTGGCTGGCTGGCGCGGCCTGGGTGTGTCCTCCTGGCATTAGATTTCTGAGTTTCCCCAGCCGAGTTAGGGCAACACCAGATCTGCGTTTCAACTGGAAACTACGTTAGGGACAGATTCGAACCGATCCCCCTGGCCAGCGGTCCGGTGTGTATCTATGTGGCCGGCTGCAGTCGGACGCCCTTTGGCGTCAGAAGTGGCGGACAACTCGAGGAAACCGGTTCGCCGGCGAAACATTTCCTCCTCCTTCGCCAAACGAACCTTTCTACCCCGATGTTTCGTGAAAACTCCTGGGGACGTTCGATCACAACGGTGGACGTCCTTTTCTACCGCGTCGAACGACCACCGAGCATCCTTTTGCTCCGAACGAGTGCGGATGTCGAGTGTCTCGGGCTTTATTTTATTTTAAACCGTTCCGTGAAGAGACCAGGTCTCGAATATTTGACGATTAGAAAGAGGACGAAGGTACACTTATATCGAGGTCCATGTGTCGGTTGTTGACTGTTCGAGGTTACTTTGATCGAGTCACGAATTTATTAAGGAGAGAGTACACTCGTGATCCACTATGAGATTGAGATAAATAGAAGGAGGATACTTTTCTTCTGGACATTCACGACTTTGTATAGATCTTTTTATCTCCACTATCTCGAGATCCTTTTATTATGTTCTCTCCGCTAGGTTTTCTTCGTCGTAATATTGTCTGTCCATGATTCACGATAGTTTCTATTTCTCTGTTTTCACCTAAGAGAAGATCACGCGGGTCCAAACTGACCCGTAACTTGACCTCGCTCGCACGAATATTTCGAACAAAGATTCCATTAGGTTGTTTGGAAAGTGATTTTGTTTTCCAAAATGGAGAATATACAATTCAATAAAATGTTTATACACTCTAAAGAAAATCGTGTTTCTTTTTCATCGAAAAAAAACAAAATTACTTTCCGAACAATCCGATATTATTTCATCGTACTTTTCTTCGTTCCTGAGAAAAGTGCTTACGACCAGATTTTCACTACTTTTCTTCGTTCCTGAGAAAAGTGCTTACGACCAGATTTTCACTACTTTTCTTCGTTCCTGAGAAAAGTGCTTACGACCAGATTTTCACTACTTTTCTTCCTTTCTGAGAAAAGTGCTTACGACCAGATTTTCACTACTTTTCTTCCTTTCTAAGAAAAGTGCTTACGACCAATTTTTCACTACTTTTCTTCCATTTTGAGAAAAGTGCTTACGACCAGATTTTCACTACTTTTCTCCGTTCCTAAGAAAATTGCTCACGGTACGATCGAACGATGCAAAAGTCTCCCTGGGTCGGAGAAGACCCAGCCGTGGTACCACAATGGCAAATCTTTTTCTCGCCTCTAGAGAAACGAATGTACAGTCATGACCAGGCGAGCAGATTTCCACCACCACCACTTTAAACACTTATCGTCCGGACTGTACCGCGCGCAGAGGTGGATCTTTAAAATTATAAATTGAAGGGGGTGGAACCGTAGCCGGCTGGCTCCGCGCGCGATATTAATTCTGCGCGTTATCTAAGGTGGCGGCCGCCATTGTAACCGAGTATCCCGAGCCGCACGCGGGGGTGAGTAAGAAACTACCCCCAACATTAATCAACCGTCATCTTTGCCGGAAACCGAGCGCTCTCCTATCGCCTTCCCTCGCGTGTTTTTAGTCCCGTTAATAATTCTCGGTCTCGTTGAATCTTTGAGGGCGGCTAGGGATAGGTCACTCGTCTTTTCAGAGTGTTGTCCGTTGTCCGTTCGAATTCCTCGAGCAATCGCGCGGCGAGCTCTTCGGGAATCTCCACGGGATGGTTTCCCAAGCGGAAACGATCGAGTCGAGGGGATATTTGCGATCTCGAACACCGAGAGCGATCGACGATCTTCGATCGTCCGGTGCAACGACCTTGACGTTTCTCCAAGGACGAGGTAAAGCCGCGAGAGTTCAGACAAGGTCTCGCGAAACGCGCAACGTGATCCCGAAGGGTGAAAGGGTCAAGGACGGGGGAAAAAAGCGGCACTCGTAACAAAAGGAATGTTTAACTCAACGATTATTCGTCCATCGAATCGAGTATACGTATTCCGTTCTGGAGCAAGACTTCCAGGTGTACAATTCGTTTAAAGAAACGATCGGAGTATCGATGTCTTAATTGGACGTTGTTTCAGGTGGCGATCCTTTGTCCGTGAGGTTAAAGTTCGACGTAACGGAACCGCGAAGCCGACCCCTCAGTCCCTTCGGGTCGAAGGTGTTCCTGAAAACGAAACGGTGAGTTCGTCGAGAAGAGATCGATCCTCGATCGCTGCAAAGACGCGTCGATCATCCTACCGCGGTAGGGACTGGCTGTAGAAGCCTGATACGGACAAGGAAACAAGAGGAAGTAAGAGATGGTTTGAATAATGACTCGGTTGGCACGTGGGGGTATGGGGGTTTGCCAGTCGGGTGCGCCATCTTGCCTCGGCTCTCTACTTATAATTATTGATGTGGCCCGAACTTTATATAAACTCGAAACTCGTCTCCCTCGCACCGTCGGTTCGCCACCACCGCCGCCACTACCACCACGACGAGCCGGCACCAGCATCAGCAGCCTGGAACCATCTCCACGTACCGGGTAGAACCACCACGCTTCCCCCACACCCCCTGAGCCCCGGCCATCCCCTTCCTCCCCGGCCTCCTCTTTCGGCTCTCCAACCAGGCGGCAGGAGGAAATTGTTGGAGTTTTCAAAGTCTGACGTGCAGGATATTATGAACGAGGGTATGGCGTCGTCGAGGAGGTGGAGAAGGTGGTGGAGTAGTAACTGAGGGGTGGGGAGGGGGGCGGCTTGAGAGGGGCGCCGGGCGCGGGGGATGGATGGAGGTTGGCGAGGTGGAGTGGCTGTACCCAGGCAAAACTACCCGCCTCGGCTCACTCTTCTGCCTCCAGAACCACCCGCCAGCCCATTCGTCTAGCTTAAACTATATTCCGACCTAACCTCCGCGTAGGTACCTTCCTTCTACCAGCACTTTACCTACCATCTGACAGCCGGCCAATACTTGCCCCGATGCACCGATACCCTTCCTCGTACCCCTTCGATGGTTTCTTGCGTCACGGTTTTTACCTCGACTGTGCCAGAACCTGGAGTCTCTTGGACCTTGGCTCGTTTGGACGTCTTTTAGAACGGTCACGTAGCTCTTCTAGGACGTTGATCGTTCGTACATAGGTTGCGGTATTTTTCGATGTTTGAGAAAAACAGAAATCGAGGCAGAGTTTGGAAACCGAGTCCATTTGGGTCCCAACCAGGCTGGAATGTAACAGGGACACGTACACGAGTGTAAGGTGAAACAATGTGGTAGGTGAGTGCATGTATCTGTAAGGTGTCTACAAGAGAGTTAGGTTTATCCTATGTCTGGATTAGGTCTTCTGATCTAAGCTAGGAAAAGAGAGGTGGTGAATGCATATGTATCCTCGCAGTGTCTACGAGAGTGTTAAGTCTGGGTTACGCGAGGGTACATATTATATCTGTACGGTGTCTACAGAGACGTCAGGTCTCCTTTGGTCTTGGATTAGGTTTTCTAAGCTGGAAAAAGAGGGGTGGTAATTGCTCACGTGTTCGTGTAGCACCTACAGGAATTTTAGGTTTCAGATCTAGCGCCTGAGCTAATTGGAGCAGAGCACTCTGCGTTAAAACGGAAGAACAGCAGGTGGATCCTCGACTCTTTCAGGCGTCACCTTTCGAAGGGTACATCGTTTGCTACGCGAGACGATTCAATGGCTTTCAACGAATGAAACACCGAAAACCTTTCCCCAGCGACGTCGTTGGCAATTTTTCAGATATTTAAAACGTCGGAGGATCGCGCGAATGCAGATATCGGACAAGCCCACTTGGAAAACTTTCAGACACCAGCATTCGTTGGCTCCGCCACGATAACCGACTTGGTCGCAGCGAGGCTGGAATATAGCCGGAGCACGTGCACGAGTATATTGTAAAGGGAGGTGGTAGGTGAGTGCACATATATCTATATAGTGTCTACAGGGGGTAGAAGTATAAGCTTTCCTCTCGCAAATGAGGTAATATATATACAAAAGCTAATACGACCGAAAGTTGCCAACTTGGATGAGTCTCTCCTCTGCCACCTACAAGCTCCTCCGCCTCGACCTACCCCCTCTTCCCACCCCGTCCCCGGACTGGATCCCTCTAAATATTTTAAAGGAGCGCAAGAATTCAGTTTACGGGTTACAGCCGTGGAAAACTGCATCAACGTCGATATTAATATCGCCTTTCGGAGCTTCCTGAACGCGAGAGAGGGCCGCGCAGCCGCCCTTCGACCTAGAGGAGATCCTACGAAGCGGTCGCGACTGGTTCCCAAAAAGTTGACATTTTTATTTGGAAGTCCACGTTCGTACGCGGGATCTTTCCGTTCTTGGATAACGTGCCTTTGAAACGTCTCCACGCGCGGGTTGTTGAGAAGCGAGGGTGAATCACAGGGAAGGGTGAAAAAATCACGAAGAAGGATAATTTAACGGGCAATGGAGCAGCTTCCGGCGGACTGGGCCGCGGGACAATATATTCCACGAAGCCCAGTTAATCCTATCTTTCGGATCTGAATTCGAGGTTTCTGTTATACACCGCGGCTGGCTCGGTACGCGCGATCAAAGTGAATTAAATCGCGGAGGGCGCGTTCCGTGCGACTCGGTTCCCCACCCCCCCCCGTTACCCCCGTCGTCCTACCAAAAATATTCCAGTGGGGGTGAGAGGGTAGCGCGTTACGGGCGCCAATTGATATTACAGCGATCAAGACGCGGAGAGAAGTAGGTAAGAGGAAACGAAGAGATACGGTCCTCCGTGAGGATTCCTTGTACACGGAATGGCCGCAGTAAAACTGATGCTTGTATTTTATCGGATACGTTAACGGCCTCGTAAATCAGCCCTCTCGGCCATTTCGAGTTTAACGGGGTTGGTGGACGACGTAAGACGAAGACGCGTGCGTTTCGCGTTTCTGCCCTCGAGGGAAAATAATTAGGGGTAATTGAATGGATACCAGAGGGTTGTACTATAACGAACAAGAGGACTTTGATTTTCCGCGGTGGAATTCGATGATTTCTTTTCGGTGACGTCGGTTTCAAGTAACTTTTGAGAGGACCTGTTTCGATACTGGTTTAAACAATCGTTGCCGAGGTGTGTGTCGCGCGAAAGGTATTGAAACAATTGTCGAATTTCGAAACGAAATACAGTACTGTCTAGCAGATTGTCGTTATTTGTGTCTCTCGGGTTGTCACGAGCGACCATCTAGAGAGAGTATTATTTAGAGATTTAGCAATATATGCAATAGCAGATAAAAGTGTACCAGGAGCTTTTGGAATACAGTACTGTCTGTTAGGTTGTCACAGTTTCAGTCTCTCAAATTGTCACAATCGACCACTTAGTACTGCACCATTTGAAGATTTAATGGAGTAAATTTGATGCACAAAAGTATACCAGAAGCATTCTTTGCTTTGCCTAAACTAACGTCAAATCTTGAATGCATTGAAACTGAAAATATTTTCTTAGATTGTCATAAATTATGTCTCTCGGGTTGTCACAAACGACCATCTAGAGACAGTACTATTTAGAGATTTAGCAACATATACAATAGCAGATAAAAGTGTACCAGAAGCTTTTGGAATACAGTACTGTCTGTTAGGTTGTCGCAGTTTCAGTCTCTCGAATTGTCACAATCGACCACCCGAGAGTACTGCACTATTTGAAGGTTTAATGGAGTAAATTTGATGGACAAAAGTATACCAGAAGTATTCTTTGCTTCGGTTAAACTAACGTCAAATCTTGAATGCGTTGAAACTGAAAATATTTTCTTAGCCTTTGTCGAACTACAGTTGAATCGCTAGGAACCTGTTTACTCCAAAGCGGAAACGCAAAGGGCGACACAACCGTTTCCTTTAACATGCGACGATCGTCTTAGGCAAGGATCGATAACGAGGAATGTAGTGTTCCGCAACGCTTTGAACAAGAAAGACGTGTCCGAGAGACCAAAATTAATGTTGTACAAAAGTCTAATTTTTTTACTTTGTTATAGGTACCGATTGCAACTGTAAGTTTGGAATATTTGAACAACCAACGCGTATCGAACAGTTTGTTTTTAACCTGTCCCTGAATAATAATAATAATAAAGATTTATTATCCTTCATTGCACCAGACACTGTATTCGATATAAACTGAAGGATTAAATAAAATGTGACAAAAAAACTAGAGATAAATATACAGTTACGGTGTAATTGAGTAAGAATATGATCAATCCACCTTAGATTAGGTTATTTCTAAGTAATTTAAGTAAATATAGCGATGAAGTCATATTCGATTATATAAATGCATCATGTACGGATCCGTGGTTACAAAATATGAAAAGTGAGGAATTTGATGGCACGAGATAAAAATTAATTATTTTCAGCTCGAAAGTATATTTTATTCTTCTCCTCGCTCCTTGTGTAACAATATTTTCTAAAGAAAGATTGACACACCTGTACACAATTCAAGAGGCTGAAAATAACCTTGTTCTGCAAAACGTACGATAGTGAAGTAATTTTAATTAATAATTTTTCAAAAATTGAATAAAATTCTTACACTTTAGATTCAATTATTAGATAACCACAGAGAATGTACTCGATGATTCTCTCAGCACCATTTTTCTCGAACATTAAACGTACTTATCTCGTAATTATCTTCGAGCAACGAATTTCTAATTCGAAATACCGTCTTGACGAAGAAAATAAAGAAAGTTTAACATCGTGGGAGCAACAGTGACAGCGAATAGTGGACGAAAGCGAAATCCAATCGTAACATGGAAACGCGCGCAATGGTTCCTCGGTACGTTGTCTCTCTCTTCCAAGAAATTTCTCAAAGAAATCCCCGATCGGTTGGTCTGATCTCAACGATGCTATTTTTCACAATCAACGAAATGGCGGCAGCCAAGTTGAGTTGGATTGAACAAACACGAGCAATCGGTGCGCGCGAGCGATTCGCGAGCTAGGCGGGAACGAAATGGAGAGACGTGGAATATAATCTATCCTGTTTGAAGAGAACTGGCACCGACTGCAAGTTAGAACAAACTCCCAGTGTACTCTGGGAACGTCGTAGCCGGCAACCAATCCACCGACGTACCACCCCTTCCACCCCCTGGTCGCTCATTCTCTCTTCGTCTGCCGCGAGCATTCTGAAATTGGATAAAATAACATCCCTCGCGGTCTATCTGGAAATGGGGATGTTGGAGGCCCGCCTTTGTCCCCGATTGCCTTGGAAAAATATACCGAGCCATCCCCGATTTTCGATACTTCGTCTCGCGATTGGACTTGTCACGTGCCACTGGAAATTATTCGATACTTTTCGAAAAAAATTAGAACACTTCACTGGGTGATTCTCAGAGGTCTGTCTGGAAATGGGGATGTTGGAGGCCCGCCTTTGTCCCCGATTGCCTTGGAAAAATATACCGAGCCATCCCCGATTTTCGATACTTCGTCTCGCGATTGGACTTGTCACGTGCCACTGGAAATTATTCGATACTTTTCGAAAAAAATTAGAACACTTCACTGGGTGATTCTTAGAGGTTTCTTGAAAGTTCTAGGAGAGACTTGTAACGTCTCGAAGAAGAAGGCGTAAACACCTCTCCGTATTTCATCGTCGAAACTACTCCTTTGTATACCTTTTGTTCGTTTGTTAGTGTTCGAGAAAATAATTTCACAGAAATCACGTGTAGAATCTAATTGTCCTTCGTTGTATCGCGTGGAACGATCTCGAATCGCGATTAATTGAAATTTTCTCGAAACACTACGAAAGAAAGTAATTCTACCTTACATTCTACTACTTTGCGTTGTTTTGTGAAGTATCAACAAAGTATCGACAAGTACACAAATGTTCGATCGAACCTTCAGTGTACACGTTTTAATATAATACTCGACGTTTGGTTTTCGTTATTTCCATGGTGTTTCACGCCATATTTCGTAACACGTTTACCCATGCACATATATATAATCCATTTCTAACATCAATTTTAGATTACACCTACAATTTTATAGTATATGTATCATATATCCAAATTACATACCAATTTTGATATCATCCTGGAAATAATTGAAATTAGATCGAAAATTCATTTCGCAATATTAATATTCCTTCAACGCAATATTAATTTAAACAGTGAATCAGACAATTAAGTAAGCACAAAGAATAATGAATATTCTTACGTAACAAAGATGGTTAATTCTTTTTGGTCGCGTACGAGATGTAAGATTATTGAAAAAGCTCTTGGAAAGTTACAATTCCGTTAGATTTTTACTTCGCTCGAGTGTGTGCGCGCCTTTTTACGCGAGATTGAACGTTGGAAAATAAGGGAATGTTTGTACAAACATTAAAGCTACGATAAGGAGCCCGAGAGTGCAGACTTGCGAGTTTGCTGTGCGGAAAATGGTGGAAATTCTTCCCTGAAACTGTTTAACCGCGAACTTTATTTCCGGATTGTTTGAAAATCTAGAAAGTGGCTCGTTATAACCAGTTTCCGGAGGATCGTCGCCACCCTTCCCCTCGGTTCACGCTGGCAATTAGATAAAGCAGTATCCTGCGACAGTAAATAGAAATAGGATTGCTATAATTAATCCAAACGCACCCGGGGCTGGATATTTCCAGCGGAACCAGCTCCCTGAATTGTATAACACGTTGATCGACGCTCACATATTAACCAGATATAATTTTCATCCTTAACGTGCACGTTCGCGCGATAAGATCTCCAAGTTTGATCAATTGCCTCGTAATAAAGTAGCAGATTCTTCGATATGTAATGATATACTGTTCGATAAAATTGTACGTAGAAAAACAGAACACAGTTTTGTATGTGTTTGTGTATGTATGTGTGTTGTATGTGTACAGTTTTGTTTATGTTTGTGTATGTATGTGTGTTGTATGTGTACAATTTTGTTTGTGTTTGTGTATGTATGTGTGTTGTATGTGTACAGTTTTGTTTGTGTTTGTGTATGTATGTGTGTTGTATGTGTACAGTTTTGTTTGTGTTTGTGTATGTATGTGTGTTGTATGTGTACAGTATTGTTTGTGGAAATATATCGTTGCATCGATCATTCTTAACAGCGAACAGACTGTTACGATAGATACTAAACCGATTGTTTAGTACAATGCTCGATAATCTCTCGATATTGTTCCATCAGGTTGAACACCGTAATTCGAACGCCAAGTCACTTAAAAGCGGGGTAAGTAGATCTTTTTTCTATTGCATGAATCCGATACGAAAGAATTCGTTTCCTCGATAAAAGCACTCGATGTGCAACTACTTGTCGCGTATTTGAAATCGGATATTTACCTGCAGGATCAATCGAAGTTACGGACAATGATATTGGAACCAAATACCCCGATCACCCAATAAATGAATATATTGTGCAAGATGTATTGTCTGGTTTGCACGTATCAGAGACGAGTATTTATTGTAATTTTATTTCTTATTGTTGCGGTTATTTCTTATTCAATTGTTTATTCGACGCTAGTTGCATGGAAATACTTGGTCAAGATATTGCTAAAAAGTCCAATATATTGAAAATTTTTTAAATTTCCAACTGCGATCCAAATGTATATAAAGCAACTGTACACTGACGCAGTACAAAAATGACTATACTTCGTGAACAAGGTCGAATTGTTCTATGAACTCACGTTTTTACGAACTCTTTTTTTTCATTGTTTTTGCATTTCCCACGTGCTACAAAATACCAAGTGCACGTGACGTTGACGTGAATGGACCATAACTTCGTAAAAGCTTTCTCCTACAGTCTTACACCCCGTGTAAGTATGCACGTACTAAATTAAATAAAAAACAAGTCCCTAACAATATTATTCTAATACATTTTGAACTTTCTATTACGGCGAAAAATTAAAACCCAAGATATTGGGTTGTTCGGAAAGTGATTTCGTTTTCCAAAATGGAGAATACATAATTCAATAAAATGTTTATACACTCTAAAAAAATCGCGTTTCATATTCACGAAAAAAAAAAAAAACAAAATGACTTTCCATACTAAAGCACTCGACATACTAAATCTTTAGTATGTACCTACTAAATTAACCTTCTTTGTTAGGTAACAACCTAGCTTGTCCAACTCTTCGTTTCAAGCTCGGTTCCTAGTTCGATTAACCGTTTAAGTGTCTATTTATTGTACTTTTATTTCTTATTGTTTCGGTTATATCTTATTCAATTGGAAGTTTCTTCCACAGACCCATAGTATAGTCAAAAATCGAACTCTTAAAAACCCAGTATCTCCCTGCAGATTCACCAGGAACGGTGCACAGCAAAATGGTGAAAAAATTGAAGAGTGTAGGCGTTGACCAATGTTTGCACAGGAAATTTAATAAACGTCCCGTATCTTCCCACGGAATATCCCCTTTTTTCGAGCGTTGGGCCGGGTCGAATCAAGAAGGTAGGAGACGACGAAGCCGGTGGCTCATGAATATTCATTTCTTGCCGGTTTCTTACAGGAGGTCGAGCACGGGGGTGAGCACGGAACGGAGCAGCCAGGGCCGTACTTTTAAGCACGAGAGTGGGGGTTCTGGATCAATGCCGAGGCCACGCCTCCTTCGTCTTACATCCTGCACCCTCGTCCTCGTCCCGTCGCTCCGCGCCTTCCTTTCCTTTCGCTTTTCCACCCTCTTCGCTGTCTTCACCATCACCGACCCCCTACCACTGGAAAATACAACCACGAATGGGTAGATACGCAAGTTAGGGAAAAACTCGGTGCAATTTCATTCGTGACCCGTATCGTTGTTGCGAATCTCTTTTTTTCAAGATTGAAAAGAGGGCTTTCGATCCCTCTGCCCACTTCGTGCATTATCTATGGTCGAGTTACTCTCTGTTCGCGCAAATTGAATACTCGACCCTTGGGTAACTCGGTTAACGCGATCTTCTTCTGGTACTCGTTTGCAAGGCTGAAAAAATACGGAACGGGGATTTCCACCCTTAAACGACACGTTTCCTTTCAGGCTTGTTTTCATTCGTTTTACTAATGTCGGTTTTTCGTATTCCCGTTTTCAAACTGGCTTCGATTCACGAATATCGAGTTTCCCTTTTTCCTTTGGTTTTCTGTTCTTTTTTTTTTTTGGACTCTGATACCAGAGTTTAATACTTTATTGCACGGTCCTTGTAAATATACGTTGAAAGAATTTCCAGATTTGTAAAATAAGAAAGTAAAGAGTGACTTTTATTAGTAGAATATAAAAATGTATTAAAATCAATATTCTAGAGATCATTAACCGAGCATAGTATACATATTAGGTCGTTCGGAAAGTCATTTTGTTTTTTTTTTTTTTTGGTGAAAATGAAACACGATTTTTTTAGAGTGTATAAACATTCTATTGAATTATGTATTCTCCATTTTGGAAAACGAAATCACTTTCCAAACAACCGAATATCTTGGGTTTTAATTTTTCGCCATAATAGAAAGTTCAAAATGTATTAGAATAGTATTGTTAGGGACTTTTTTTTTATTTAATCGAAAAAAATTGTATCAATTTTATTGCACAGTTTGAAATCGTAGAAATCCATTAAGCGTTTATTGCGATCATTTTAACGCAATACGTAATATCTTATTATATATATATATATATATCTTATTAAAGTTTATTATATGTGTATCTTATTAAATCTTATTATATGTATATGTTATAATATCTTATTACAATACATATAAATTTACCCTCAGACACGTACACATTTTTCTATGTTTTAATTATTCAATAAGTATTTATTTTCTATGGTTGGTATTTACGTTTGTTTTGTTTCGTACTGTTCGAAAAAGTGTTTGAAACTAAATACTTTTTACACCGATCGCATCGCAATAATGCGGGCTTTTACACACACGAATTGGAACGGTTATGTATGGTGCAAATTCCGGAACGTCATTGTATTTGTGTGTACATATTGTGAATTGTACGAAAGCAGGGAATGGTGAGAACAAACACGCTACTGATAAGAGGATTATTTATACTTGATTGTCGCTCAATTGTCATTTTACGTCGTTCGATAAAAGTAAATCCGATAGAGAAAAAAAAATGACTTAATAACTGATAACATCGTTTAAAGTGCAACGGTGCAAATGTGTCACATTATCTGATAAGTTAATATGTTCTTACGACGAGATTGTGAACAAATTTTTCGCCACAATAGAAAGTTCAAAATGTATGAAAACAATATTGGAAGGAACTGTTTTTTTATTTAATCGAAAAAAATTGTATCAATTTAATTGCACAGTTTTAAATCGTAGAAATCCGTTAAGCGTTTATTGCGATCATTTCTTTAGTATAATTTAAAAAATATATAATAAAATAGAGAAACACTTGTCTATCTTTAAATAGCGTTTGCACCCCGAAGAATCAAATTGACCGACAAAAAAATATTGCTACCTGCTTCAACCTAGACGAAGAATTCGTACAAAATTACAAGATTGGTTTTTACAAACAAAATTTCAAACAAGTAAATATACAGAAAATAATTTACTTGAAATTATTCGAATTCCAATGACACTCGATGCTTCAAAAAATGTCAGAAAGTACACCTTTTACTAGTACAAATAATAAATTATTTCGAATTCGATACAATATAATTCGTACAAATATAAATTATTACTAGCTCTACAGTTCGACACAATGTTTGAGAATTGATACTAACGCTTATCGATACGTAGACTAACATCACACATACACGACTAGTATATGTTTCAGTTACACCATTTTTGAAAACGCCATTTGAATTTTAAAACACCTCGCTCTATAGTTCAACACAATCTTTGAGAATTGATACTAACGCTTATCGATACGTATACTGTAACATCACACATATACAACTAGTATATGTTTCAGTTACACCATTTTCTAAAGCCCCACTTGAATTTTAAAATACCTCACTCTACAATTCGACACAATCTTTGAGAATTGATACTAACGCGTATCGATACGTAGATTATAACATCACACATACACGACTAGTATATGTTTCAGTTACGCCATTTTTGAAAATTGTTGAAAATTTTAAAACACCCCCACTTTGTAAAACACAGCTACAAACGACAAAAACCAGATCCAGACACCTAGGAATTTACCATCGGTCCCCCTTCCAACACACGGTGGTAAATAAATGTAAACAAAGAACGATTTGAATCATTGTGAACGGTTGCCACGCGTTCATCATTATAAGCCGCAAAGGCAGCTTGCGGGCCAGCTTCGTGCACCTTTGCTGTCCCCCGAGTATCTCATTCCCAGCGTCGCTGTTTCTCATCTCGTCTCGTCGTCGTTACTCTCAGCCGGCGTCGCGTCGTCTCTTCCGAACTCGACGAGTTCGTCTCTCAAGACGGATCGCGACACATCCTACGGCTAAAGGCCCCGGGCTGTTCTTTCCTTCGAAAGCCAACACGTAGCTACCGAAAGCCCGTCCAATCAGAGCCGCGAAATCTTACGCGACGTCCAAATCAAACAGTACGATTAATTACTACCAACCGTCTCTCCACGACCCTCTAGATTCCTTTTTCTCGGTTTGCGTTTCTGGTCCGAGATATTCGAACATCGAACGCTCCGAATACGCAGAAATTCGTGATGCAACATGGAGAGATTCGTGATGCAACATGGAGAGATTCGTGATGCAACATGGAGAGATTCGTGATGCAACATGAAGAGATTCGTGATGCAATACGAAGAGTGGTGATCCCTGGATTGCGCGAGAATCGAAAATGTGTTATTGGTTTGGAAAAATATTCGTCAGGAGCGAGTGTTACGGATAAGTTTGTTTGTAAGGGCAGTTGGAAGCAATCATTTTCACTGAACTAGGTTCGTGAAGATAGTTTGAAATATTGGACGAGTTGTGTATTCGTTATAAATTTGTACGTATTTGTGAGGGTAGATACTGGTAAAGGAGAAGGTGAACAATTTTATCGATCTACGTACCGGTAAATATTCCACCTTCTCTTCCGAACGATGTGCATTAGTATTCCTGTAATATACCTACGCGTTGCAGCTTTAGAAAAGCTTCCAGGTTGAGTCAACATTGACCCGGGCCACACGTGGGTCAATGAACCGTGAACGTGTTATGTGCAAAGTATTTCCGAATATTCTCGGTGTTTGTCTCGCTATTTTGTGTATTTCTTTTCAACAGTTCGAGAAGAAATGTACACGTACTTGCACGATACATCCTTTGTCGTTCTCGACTTTGAATTTCGTCTTTGAGAAAATAATTCACGAGCTTGTAAAAGAGAGGGTCAGTTTACCAAGATTCGAAGAAACATATTCTTTCCAATTGCATTGGAAATTACGATCTATTGACGCAACGTCGCGTTCTCGATTTTGAATTTCGTCTTTGAGAAAATAATTCACGAGCTTGTAAAAGAGAGGGTAAGACCTTTAGATTTTTCCGCGTAAAAATGTCCCGAATATTGTCCACAGCAATCATTTGGAAATATACACGTACTTGCACGATATATCCTCTATCGTTCTTGCTATTTTACCAGCATTCAAAGAAACATATTTTTTCCAGGAAATTATGATCTATTGACACAACGTCGCGTTCTCTATTTTTAATTTCGACATTGAGAAAATAATTTACGAGCTTGTAAAAGAGAGGGTAAAAACTAGATTTTTCCACGTAAAAATGTCCCGAATATTATCCACAGCAATCACTTGGAAATATACACGTACTCGCACGATACATCCTCTATCATTCTCACCTTTCATTTCGTCTTTGAGAAAATAATTCACGAGCTTGTAAAACATAGGTTCAAACCGTTCGATTTTTCCGCGTAAAAATGTCCCGAATATTATCCACAGCAATCATTTGGAAATATACACGTACTCGCACGATATATCCTCTATCGTTCTCACCTTTCATTTCGTCTTTGAGAAAATAATTCACGAGCTTGTAAAACATAGGTTCAAACCGTTCGATTTTTCCGCGTAAAAATGTCCCGAGTATCGTCTCGCTCCATCGCTTGGAAATGTACGTAACATTTGAGGTCAATACGCGAGAAGGAACGGTCGTACCCTCGAAACGTCTTCCACAGTCGTGACGAGGGTGTTTAGCTCATTGTTGCGAGACGATCGATCCAGACGCGTTGATTGATAATCGAATGTCGGTCAATCGGTCGAGCGGCTCGCGCGGACGTTTGCCGCCTCGAGTGGTGAGCCTCTTCCGAATGGAAAATCAATAGCGTGAACGAAGAAGGGGCCACGGACCTACGCGTAGTCCCAAGGGGTTAGAATCATTGTCCGAAGGAACAGCGCATTGACGGTCGGACCGAATCGCTGGGAAATCACCGCCACCTAAGTACGTCATTTGCGGTAATGGCGGAGTTTGATTGCTGCGTCGCGTTGCGTCGACGAGCCTCGATGATCCCGTGAATCGATCGATCGATTTTCAACCCTCAGCTTCTTCGTTCGACGAGAGCGGTTGCAAAGTCGAGAACCTCTTCGACGATCACGCTCTTCCAATAGGGAAGCTTGCACCCTTTCTTTTAGCATATTATCGCTTACCAGGTGTCATGGTAATATTAACGGTCAGGAGGTGATTGATTGTTTATGGAAAAGTAAATACAGAGAGAAATTTTTTGGGGAGAAAATTTTATTCCATATTTTGTAGAAAGAAATTTCATTCGATATTTTGTAGAAAGAAATTTCATTCGATATTTTGTAGAAAGAAATTTCATTCGATATTTTGTAGAAAGAAATTTCATTCGATATTTTGTAGAAAGAAATTTCATTCGATATTTTGTAGAAAGAAATTTCATTCGATATTTTGTAGAAAGAAATTTCATTCGATATTTTGTAGAAAGAAATTTCATTCGATATTTTGTAGAAAGAAATTTCATTCGATATTTTGTAGAAAGAAATTTCATTCGATATTTTGTAGAAAGAAATTTCATTCGATATTTTGTAGAAAGAAATTTCATTCGATATTTTGTAGAAAGAAATTTCATTCGATATTTTGTAGAAAGAAATTTCATTCGATATTTTGTAGAAAGAAATTTCATTCGATATTTTGTAGAAAGAAATTTCATTCGATATTTTGTAGAAAGAAATTTCATTCGATATTTTGTAGAAAGAAATTTCATTCGATATTTTGTAGAAAGAAATTTCATTCGATATTTTGTAGAAAGAAATTTCATTCGATATTTTGTAGAAAGAAATTTCATTCGATACTTTGTAGAAAGAAATTTCATTCGATACTTTGTAGAAAGAAATTTCATTCGATATTTTGTAGAAAGAAATTTCATTCGATATTTTGTAGAAAGAAATTTCATTCGATATTTTGTAGAAAGAAATTTCGTTCGCTTGTTTAAGAAGAATTCTCTTGGTTGTTGATGTTATGTTTGAGAGGACACTTTGTATGAGGTATGTATAGACCCTTTTATTTTATTTGTTAAGTTCCATCTTGGGAGAAAAAATTAACGTCCTTTTGGAAGCAATGTAAAATAGGATGGAATTATTGTCTAGGTAGGATAATAATCTGGATTTGTAAAGTTTTATAATTTGTAATTGTTACGAGTACGAGGAAATTAAAATACGAAATGACTTTGTATTTAATACATTTTAATCGCGCTTAACGCAATTTGTGTAGTAAGGGTGGAATCTTCCGTAAAATTTTTCCAGAGAAATTTTCATAACATTTTAATCGATTGATTCACGCTTACGTCTTTGTGAATTTGCATTAAATAACAAAGGAAAATGGCAAATTACGTATAGAAAACTTTATCAAAGTGTACGTAGAAAAAGTTACATTCTAAACTATAAATAAAAGAATTCATAATTCAAATTATAGATGGAGGAAGTTATACTCCAAATTATGTATAAAAAAAAATTTATAGAATAATTCCTTCATTTAAGAAGCTGCCTGCTCTTAAATTCAATATCTTTTTGAAATCTTTCGTAAAAAAATTATAGATGGAGGAAGTTATATTTCAAATTATGTATAAAAAAATTTATAGAATAATTTCTTCATTAGAAAAACTGCCTGCTCTTAAATTCGATATTTTTTGATAATCTTTCGTAAAAATATTATAGATGGAAGATGTTACACTCCAAATTACGTACAAAAAAATTTATAGAATAATTCCTTCGTTAGAAAAACTGCCTGCACTTAAATTCAATATTTTTTTAACAATTTTCGTAAAAAAATTATAAATGGAAGAAGTTACACTCCAAATTATGTATAAAAAAATTTATAGAAATTTGCATGTTCTTCAATTCAATATTTCTTGAAAATCTTTCGTAAAAAAATTATAGATGGAAGAAGTTACACTCCAAACCATGTACAAAAAAATGTATAGTATAATTCCTACGTTCAAGAAGCTACCTGCACTTAAATTCAATATTTTTTGAAAATCTTTCGTAAAAAAATTGCCTCAACGTTCAAATTTCTGGCACATCTCCCCCAAGTTCAACAAATAAAGGAAATATTCCTTTTTACAAGCATTTCTCTACAAACGAGGGTAGCATTTTATCAACCCCTGCTTTCGAAACCGTCCGCAACGTGGCAGCACCGACTGTCTCAGCCCAGTTCCGAACCCAATCACCCTCGTTTCCCCGAAAGGTGTTCCCGACGAGTCTGGGCAATCTGCTACGTTACCCATCGAGCGTGAGAGAACTCCACGGATAATCGAGCGCGATCACCATCCTTGCGGGACACGAAATCGCGAGATCGTTCCATTTAAACAGTCACCACCCTGTGTAATTACCCGCAGAATCGACGCATCGACTATTAAACGCCTCGAGCGACAATGACCGAAGTGATCGCGATTCCATCAACCTTCGATTAAAATTACCGACAACGTATCCATGAAGGGGAAAAATTAATTCAAAATACGAAACGATGTTCGTTGATCTCAAGTATTCTAAAAAATCGGTGCAATTTTCCAACGAGTTATCCGTTAGTTTTTCTCGAAGAGACTATTCGATTACAATCGATCGTTTTCGATGGAGTCCACGGTCTCGTCTCGTCCCAATACCGGGACCGCGCTCGTCCCATTCGCAAATGAAATTTTCGTCCCGTCTAAAGTACACAAACGCGTCTAGACACCTGGGTATGTGTCTTCGAGCGCGGCTTTCTCCCACTAGCGGCATTGTGTAATTTATCAATGTAATTTACCGCCGGGGACAATGGCGGGGAAATTGAAAAACTTTCGCGGCCAATTCAGGCTGCCTTTAATAATGGGAATCAATTTAACGGCGTGAGAGATAATGGACCAGCCGCGGTGCTCGATCGAACCACTTTTTGTCCCTACGTTGCCTCGTATCGAGTATTTTTCTCGCCTCTGATAAACGTTGCTCGCCGACGAGGAAACTACGAAGAACGTCTTCCAATAATAGCTGAAACGGCCGACCATACACGACGCGATACTACTTAAAAATATCCACTTGAACGTTCCATATAAACGTGACACAATATCGCGAGAAATAAAGAACGAACGAATGAATTGAACGATACGATTTTCTAATTTTATCCTTGTATTATTGATCTTCGAATCGAGTAAACCGTTGCTTCGGATCTGTTATTCAACGTCTTTTAAAAAGAATCTTTCCATTCAACGTAACTTTTGCAACGTGAATGTATTATTTATTCGTTTGCTTAATCTACGATCCTTTTATATATGGAGAAATATTTGCAACAGAGGGTGCAAGAATCAACAAGTGATTCAAGTTGTAGATACTGAGCGCGTACATGCATATACAGGAAATTAATAAACATAGATTACGCTTAAAGAAATCGTACGATTTTATCCATACTCTGTATATTTACCTCTTTGTACATTTTTATTTTTAAATATCTTTCGCATCTCGTTGTGAAATTATGAGTAATGGGACAATTTTCTGCTATACACGTACATAGACGAAACATTATACTAACTTGGATATTGATAAATAATAATAACAAGTATGCGTGTAATTCATTTTTACGGTTATATTACGGTTTTAGCGTTAAAAATTGATTAACTAGAGAATTCTAGACAATTTATCAGAACTATAGATAAGGTCCTAATTGGTGTGTGAATATTGTAAATTTAACAAAGAATTAAATAAGAGATCTACAAACTAATCGTTTTCAAGATATTTGCCTTTGCATTTTCAAAAGTAAGTTTTTTATATTATTATTCATTTCGTGTCTTTTCTCGTCTCATTTGAGCACCTAGATAAATGGTCAACTGTGTTACGTGAATTTGTAGTATAGTTGACAATTAACGAAAAAAATACTACGTGTTCGAAACGAGCGAAGAATTGTTCTCCTTTCGCGCCATATTGCTTTCCAGTCGGTAGTTTTATCGAAATGTCGACGTATTTTCGGGACGATTCGAAAGCAGATAACCAGACGCAATTTCGCTGTCTGAAGGCTTATGGCTGGGTCAAGGGCTGAATAGGACCTTGACATAAGCCGTGCGCCCTCATGCTCGGGCACTGAACGATAGCTGGCGAGTTGCAGTCGCATAGTTATCTAGTGTCGGAAGAGATTGTTTAGGAAATGTAATCGTTTGCAAGCTTATTTCTAAAAGTGTCCATCTTCCTAAAGAATTTGATTTTAGTTTGTAACAAACTTCCGAAAAGAAGACACGAGTAAATTTAAACAGTGAAGGAAAAATCTTTTCTTTCTTCTAACACTCGTCTATTCGTTCTTTTTCTATCGATACGAACCTAAAGTTTGACGTAAATTACGCCAATCTGTATCGGTACAGAAGTTTGAATAAAAACACACCCATAGAATAAACAAATTTTATAATTCTCTTCGTCGAAGACGAGCAACAGAATGCATTAGTGTCCAATGTGTTGGGTTGTTTGGAGAGTAAATTCGTTTTTTCGGTGAAAATGAAACACGATTTTTTTAGAGTGTATAAACGTTTTATTAAATTATATATTCTCCATTTTGGAAAATGAAATCACTTTCCGAACAACCCTTGTCTAAAATCTGAATCGGGGAAGTTTTAAGAACGTGTAAATAAGTTATGAAATTTGTACAGATTATTCGTACCCGATACATTTCGTACAATTACTCGTACCCAATACATTTCAAACAAATGATTCGTACCCAATACATTTCGTACAAATTATTCGTACAGATTATTCGTACCCAATACATTTCGTACAAATTATCTGTACCCAATACATTTTGGACAAATAATTCGGACCCAATACATTTCGTACAAATGATTCGTACCCAATACATTTTGGACAAATTATTCGCGACCCAATACATTTTGGACAAATTATTCGCGACCCAATACATTTCGTACAAAGTATTCGTATCCAATACATTTCGAACAGATTATTCGTACCCAATACATTTCGTACAAATTATTCGTACAAATGATTCGTACCCAATACATTTCATACAAATGATTCGTACCCAATACATTTCGTACAAATGATTCGTACCCAATACACTTCATTCAAATGATTCGTACCCAATACATTTTGGACAAATTATTCGCGACCCAATACATTTCGTACAAATGATTCGTACCCAATACATTTCCTAAAAATGATTCGTACCCAATACACTTCGTACAGATTATTCGTACCCAATACACTTCGTACAGATTATTGGTACCCAATACATTTCGTACAGATTATTCGTACCCAATAGATTTTGGACAAATTATTCGTACAAATGATTCGTACCCAATAGATTTTGGACAAATTATTCGTACAAATGATTCGTACCCAATACATTTTGGACAAATTATTCGTACAAATGATTCGTACCCAATACATTTTGGACAAATTATTCGCGACCCAATACATTTCGTACAAATGATTCGTACCCAATACATTTCGTACAAATGATTCGTACCCAATACATTTCGTACAGATTATTCGTACCCAATACATTTCGTAAAAATGATTCGTACCCAATACACTTCGTACAGATTATTCGTACCCAATACACTTCGTACAGATTATTGGTACCAAATACATTTCGTACAAATAATTCGTACCCAATACATTTCGTACAAATTATTCGTACCCAATACATTTCGTACAGATTATTCATACCCAATATATTTCGTACAGATTATTCGTACCCAATATATTTTGGACAAATTATTCTCGACCCAATACATTTTGTACAAATGATTCGTATCCAATACATTTCGTACAAATGATTCGTACCCAATACACTCCATCCAAACGATTCGTACCCAATACATTTGGTATTCGCGACGTAACAGAGAAACCTCTCGTTATCCTCGCACCCATCAATCGTCCCAACGTTCTTCATCTTCCCTCTCTCCTCTCTCAAACGAACGCTGAACGAAACGAACTCCACAAAGACGATCGTTACTCACGCGTTCCGGAGCGTTGCATCGGATCGTGGTAGCCCCGGAGAAGATGATCAATAAGAAATTGAACCGAGGTAAGGCAATCCCGCAGATTCGTGGGAGCTAAGACCGTGGGCGCCGATACACCGGGAAGTATAACGGCCGGTAGCCGCAGGCAACCCTTAGGAACGTAATTAATATTTATCCCACCCCTCCCCTCCGTACGGGCCTGTGTACGAGCCGACGCGGCAGCTTCCCCCTCCGTGACCCCTCTAAAATCCCGGCAAGCTCCTTGTAAAATCTAATATCTGAGGAAGCGACGTCGTGCTGCCTCCGCTACCTCCACCTCCTCCTCCCCCACCTCCTCCTCCTCCGGCGCCGTTGCTGGCGCATAGAGTTTACCCTCTTCCTCGTCGTTCCTCGTCGTTCTTCCTCGTCGTTCCTTGTCGTTCTTCCTCGTCGTTCCTTGTCGTTCCTCGTCGTTCCTCCTCGGCAGCGGGCTCCCGTGCGGGAGGGTTCGTCGCGTTGCAACGAACAGGAATCGTAGGCGGCTGGAAGAAGAAAGGGAAGGAACGAAACGCGCGAGAGCGAGCCGAGTGTCCGGTGGGGAGGGGGGAAGTGTAGCGGCGAGGAAAGTGGGAAACGGGGGGGAAAGAACGACTCTACGAACGCGTAGGATCGCGGAAGACCCGGGGAGAAACGGAGAGCGTCGTGGTCGTCGTAGCCGCGGAGGAACGACCGGGAGAAAGAGAGGAAAGACGCGGGAAACACGGCGCGGCTGGCTGCGCCGCTCCGCTCCGCGCGTACGTCCGTTGGCTCCTCGTTCGTAGAGGGGGTGGGGAGTGGGGAGGGGTACCGTGCGCGGCAGACGGAGAGGGAACGGGAAGAAACCCGGGACGGAAGCGAGAGAAAACGAACCGCGCCGTTGGAAGGAAAACCCCGGGAAGAGAGAGGGAACGAAGCGGCGTAGAGCTCTGTTTTCCCGGGTTGTTCCTCGAGGGGCGGTGTCAAGACGCTGTAGCTCCGCCAATCGCGGCACTGTTCCTCGATTTTGCGCCGCTCCGATTCGCTGCGGCCGGCTTTCTTAGAGGCGTCCCCGCCGCGGAAAAATCAACCGGGAAAAAGGACGGGACGACGACCACCGACACGGCCATTGGCTCCGCCGCCCAGTTTTCTTCGCTTTTCGCGAACCTTTAAGGGGGCCAATGGCATATCCGGGAAAGGAGACCCGGAGTAATCGATAAGTTAGACACCGCCGTACCGTACCCTGCCGCTCCTAACGTGCCGGACGGCCTAACGCCGCAACGACCCTTCTGTCCTTCGACTCTACCCGAAAGACGATATTTTACTCGATTACGCAATTAACGGGGTAATCCGGTTTCCGGGGAAAATTTATGCGGTTCGAACCTGCTACCGGCTCTCACCCTACGAGAGAGAGAGGTAAACTCGATTCTAACGAAGAAACCGGAGATCGCTCGCGAAACAACTTGGATTCGGTTTTTACGGGGAAAATTTAATTATAGTTGGAAACAGATGGGATAAGGCGCGGGATGAGGTACCGATCGACGCCGAGGTGTCTGTGGATGCTCGTGATCGGATGGGATCTAACGAGTCTAAGTAGGTGCCTGCTGCTCGAGACAAGAGGGTGCATCGACCGATAGATGACACCGGATCTCGATTCCGAGGCAAGCGAATTGCCAGGCGTCGAATTTGCCCTCGTGGAAAGGTTCGTCGGTACTATCTACCATTGCTTCGATGCTACTTTTCGAGTACGAGAGAAAAATTCTTCGATCTGAGACTACTTTTGCATCGTGAGAGATATGGAAAATACTCGAGGTGTGGAGATTAATAGGGGAAGATTTTTGAGAAGAAGAAGTATTTTAGAATACTTTTGCCTGTTAACAGTTTGCAAAGAATAGGACCGATAGAGCCTACACTTCCTCCTAAGTTAATCTTTCGAGCTCTAGAGAGTCGAACGACTCTAGTATCCGAGATAACTCTTACGTTGCGAAAGATATGGAAAATACTCGAGGTGTGAAAATTAATAGGGGAAGATTTTTGAGAAGAAGAAGTATTTTAGAATACTTTTGCCTGTTAACAGTTTGCAAAGAATAGGACCGATAGAGCCTACACTTCCTCCTAAGTTAATCTTTCGAGCTCTAGAGAGTCGAACGACTCTAGTATCCGAGATAACTCTTACGTTGCGAAAGATATGGAAAATACTCGAGGTGTGAAAATTAATAGGGGAAGATTTTCGAGAAGAAGAAGTATTTTAGAATACTTTTGCTATTTAACATTTTTGTAAAGAATAGATAGAGCTTACATTTCCTCCTAAGTTAATCTTCCGAGCTCTAGAGAGTCGAACGACTCTAGTATCCGAGACAACTCTTACGTTGCGAAAGATATGGGAAATACTTGAGGTGTGAAAATTAATAGGGGAAGATTTTCGAGAAGAAGAAGTATTTTAGAATACTTTTGCCTGTTAATATTTTTGTAAAGAATAGGACCGATAGAGCCTATATTTCCTCCTAAGTTAATCTTTCGAGCTCTAGAGAATCGAACGACTCTACTATCCGAGACAACTCTTACTAAATATATGGAAAATACTTGAGGTCTTATAGAAGTATTCGAGTATTTCGAGAAGGAGAAATATTTTAGAATACTTTTGCCAGTTAACAGTTTGCAAAGAATAGGACCGATAGAGCCTACATTTCCTCCTAAGTTAATCTTTCGAGCTCTAGAGAGTCGAACGACTCTAGTATCCGAGATAACTCTTACGTTGCGAAAGATATGGAAATACTTGAGGTGTGAAAATTAATAGGGAGAAATTTTCGAGAAGAAGAAGTATTTTAGAATACTTTTGCTATTTATCATTTTTGTAAAGAATAGATAGAGCTTACATTTCCTTCTAAGTTAATCTTCCGAGCTCTAGAGAGTCGAACGACTCTAGTATCCGAGACAACTCTTACGTTGCGAAAGATATGGAAAATACTTGAGGTGTGAAAATTAATAGGGGAAGATTTTCGAGAAGAAGAAGTATTTTAGAATACTTTTGCTATTTAACATTTTTGTAAAGAATAGATAGAGCTTACATTTCCTCCTAAGTTAATCTTTCGAGCTCTAGAGAATCGAACGACTCTACTATCCGAAACAACTCTTACTAAATATATGAAAAAACACTTGATGTCTTATAAAAGTATTCGAGTATTTCGAGAAGAAGAAATATTTTAGAATACTTTTACCAGTTAACATTTTTCTAAAGAATAGATAGAGCCTACATTTCCTCCTAAGCTAATCTTCCGAGCTCTATAGAGTCGAACGACTCTATCTTGTTGGACATGGTAATCATTGCTAATAATTCTTAACTTTCAGAAAGTGCATCGATTCAACCCACGTTTGAATATAAGTTTCTCATCGAAAAGAGACCAACGTACTTCCGTTCGAAATACTTGGCCTAATCTGCAATCGATTGGAAAAATTGGAACCGCTCTTCGGTGGGAGCCAGTTTCTAGTTTCTAGAAACTATGGTGATTAGTCCAGGGATTGTAACCCGAACCAGATTCGACTCTTGATTGCGCGTAATGACCCAAATCAGATTATTCTTACACGATGAAACGTGGTAACCCGGCTGATCCGAAACTGGAGCGGATTACAACGATAAACGCTCTAATGCATCGCTTTCACATTTTTTTTAAAGTTGTTACCAATCCTCCCAAACATTGTGCATTCAATACCAAAACGCACGAGCGTCGACGAAGCATTTGAAAAGTTTAGAGGCAATGCTGTGTTCGCGAATAAGGATTCTTGATTATTTAAAACTACCCTAATCTTATATCGATAACTTGGTTTTCCACACGGATCAGGGAACGGTTGCAATCCCTATATCTCACCTAACCTTACATTGGAACTTCAAAATGACGACCAAAGACCCATCCACCTTTCTCTTCGCTATATGTAAAAAAGTTGATAATTTTGCACGAGATAAGTATAATAATAATTTAGGAAATAAACTATCCACGATAGTTTCTCGCGAGGATGAATTCGAATCTCCAAAGAATCATAAATAACGATAAAATTTCACCCAATTTGTATCTCGAGTCGTTGCAGCAGGTTTCAGAGCCTGTTAAAAGGATTACCGTATACAAGAATATAATTTGGCTGGTACAGAAGTATCCTAATCACCTGATCGATAATCAGGTGTGTTGGAATGAATGCAACAACGATCTTAAGAGTGCCAGATGTCGATTTCAACTTTTCCTTTTGGCTTTTCTTTTTACTCGAGTTCCAAGTCCAGAGTCAGAAAGACCACACGACACTGTCATCGTTCACATCAAGACATACCACTGTATACGCATTTGTTCGAACTTTATATTCTTATATATACAATTACTATACAATTATATGTGCATATTATAATAAACTAGATATTACAATCTGAACTTTACAACAAGGTGTTTCGCTCGCGCTGGAGAACAGTTAGAATTCCTGAACGAACCTCTCCTTGAAAATTTACGTCCCAGCGATCGATCCTCCTCGATGAGCATCTTTTCTTCCGAGGGTGAAAAAAAACCACGAACAATTTGATTAAAAACTAGACAGGCGACGTATCCTGGCTCGTTCTTCGGGTTATTCTCATCGTCTCCCTCATTACCGCTGCTCGAATCGTCAGCTTTCCCGAACTCGAGCGCCGAGTTGCCTCGGGAAACATCCCCAAGACAATTAGCAAAGACTAAAGGACAGCCAGGGGTGGGTGGTTAGGGTAGGGATGGGTGTTCACGAGCAACAGCAGCGCAGTTCCTTCGGCTGGCTGCTGATCTTCCTCCATTCGCTGCTCTTACGGTGCCTTAGCGCGCCTCTCTTCCTAAATCCGTCTTATCCGGAAGCGGGTCCGCGTTCTCCGTTCCTCCATCGCGCGCCCGCGTGTCTCGTAACATTAATAATGCGAGCGAAGAGGGAACCGCCGCGTTCCACCCCCGTCCACACCCCCGTTCGCCCCGGTGTGTTCCGCCTCCACTACCTGCAGACTTCAGGGCTGCCTCGGTTTCGAGGAACTTGGACTGGAAGTAAGTTCTCGAGAGCCTGGATGGAAATTGACGTTAATGTGCCCCGAAAGCAGCTACCGCCCCCCTCTCCCGGCCACCCGCCCCGCACCACCACCTTTTCGTCCTTCTCTCGTGCCAGCAGCGTTGCAGCTACGGCATGATCGTCCTCGCCCGAAAGAACCCACCCCGGGCGAGTCTGTGGAGGTAGTTAGCGAAGTAGTTCCCGGAGAGATGGATTATGACGGTGTCGTAGGAAGAATCTGCGATCGGTGTCTTGCTCCAGCCGTGCTCCGAATCGCTCCAGTCCCCCCCGTAACTGCTGCAACGTCTAGATCTTGCTGCAAATCGAAGTTGCAACGTCCCGGAGAATTGGCTAACTGCTTTTTAGACGAAATAGTTGCACGCTTCCGATTATGTTAGGTAATCATGGCAAAGGGTGTGTACAGTTTTTAGAAGTTTAGGAAACGAGAATGTGTCTTACGATAGATTAGAATTTACAGGGAATAATCCATCGCAGGAGATACCAATTTGAAACGACACACAACTGCGAATTGGAATTTACAGGTAATGATCTATCGCGGGAGATACCAATTTGAAACGACACACGACTGCGAATTAGAATTTACAGGTAATGAACGCTTCCAATTATGTTAGGTAATCACGGTGTGTACACTTTTTGGAAGTTTGGGAAACGAGAATGTGTCTTACGAATTTGACGTTCGAAGGTAATGATCCATCGCTGGAAATACTAATTTGAAACGACACACAACTGCGAATTGGAATTTACAGGTAATGATCTATCGGGAGATATCAATTTGAAACGACACACGATTGCGAATTTCGTAGAGACTTTAAGATTCATTTCGTTGCATTTTCGTCCAATTATTTTCAAACTGGTTCCGCGAGTATTCGCGAGATTACTCTCGAAACTCTTTCTCGATCAGCATTATTTTTTATATTTACCACCAACTGCTGCACCGTCTCGATCTTGCTGCAAATCGAAGTTGCAACGTCCCGGAGAATTGGCTAACTGCTTTTTAGACGAAATAGTTGAACGCTTCCAATTATGTTATGTAATCACGGCAAAGGGTGTGTAGACTTTTTAAAAGTTTAGGAAACGAGAATGTGACTTACGATAAATTAGAATTTACAGGTAATGATCCATCGCTGGAAATACCAATTTGAAACGACACACGACTGCGAATTAGAATTTACAGATAATGAACGCTTCCAATTATGTTAGGTAATCAGGGCAAAGGGTGTGTACACTTTTTAGAAGTTTAGGAAACGAGAATGTGTCTTACGATAAATTAGAATTTACAGGTAATAATCCATCGTGGGAAATACCAATTTAAAACGACATAAGACTGTGAACTTCGTAGAGACTTTATTTCTTTCGTTGCACTTTCGTTGCACTTTCGTTCAATTATTTTCAAACTGGTTCCGCAAATATTTGCGAGATTTCCATACTCTCGAAACTCTTTCTCGACCAGCATTATTTTTCATCGAGAAATACTGAATGTTGGAATAACTTGTTGATAATTTATGGAATACAATGACTTGGACTAATGCAACCCTTGAGAAGTCAAGACACATGGAAGGGGATCGTTACCAACTTGGATATTTTTCGGTTGGTGTCTTGAGATAACTCGATTCTACTATTTAAATAAACCTACTATTCACTTTTCTCTTTTCAACAATTCCATTATTCCACACTGAAAAAGGTTTAATCGAACCTCGGTTGCAATCGAGTGTAAATCCAAGAAGAGAAACGTTCTCTTCGAGATCGTAATCACCCTTGAGACGCGAATAAAGGGCTGCGTCTTCTTCAGTTTATTTGTGGCAACATTTTACCTTGAAAGCGTTTCAAAATCGATACGTTTGATTTGTCGTTCCAAAGTAATATTTATTGCGACCGATCGTCTGCAAATATTAATACATTGGACAGCACATCGTAACATTTACAGTCGCTGTTTCCCAACCGACAGTCTACCCGCTGTTAAAATAATTACGATCGAACGAAGCGAAAGCTAACAATTAAAGTAAGCGAAACCAAGGTTTGTAAAATTGTTACCTAACTCTGTAACATCGACACGGTAAACCATAAGAGTGGTGAATAAATAAATCAATCGAACGAAGCAAAAGGTAACGATTAAATAAGTGAAACCAAGGTTTGTAAAATTGTAACCTAACTCTGTAACATCGATACGGTAAACCATAGGAATGGTAAATAAATAAATAAATAAATAAAGTAAGTGAAACCAAGATTTGTAAAATTGTAACCTAACTCTGTAACATCGATACGATAAACCATAGGAATGGTAAATAAATAAATGGATTGAACAAAGCAAAAGGTAACGATTAAAGTAAACGAAACCAAGGTTTGTAACCTAACTCTGTAACATCGAGACGGTAAACCATAGGAATGGTAAATAAATAAATAAATAAATAAAGTAAGTGAAACCAAGATTTGTAAAATTGTAACCTAACTCTGTAACATCGATACGATAAACCATAGGAATGGTAAATAAATAAATGGATTGAACAAAGCAAAAGGTAACGATTAAAGTAAACGAAACCAAGGTTTGTAACCTAACTCTGTAACATCGAGACGGTAAACCATAGGAATGGTAAATAAATAAATAAATAAATAAAGTAAGTGAAACCAAGATTTGTAAAATTGTAACCTAACTCTGTAACATCGACACGGTAAACCATAGTAGTGATAAATTAATAAATCGATCGATCGGATATTTTTCTTAACGCGTTACGATCTCTGATGAATGTTGACGATTTCGAAGAATAGATATTTAAATCCAGGCACACGACGTCTCGAGACCCTGGCAAACGACACATTGTTCATATTCCCCGATAAACAACGTGTTTCTTGATCCCTCCTTCCGGTTTCCATCCGCGTGCGCGTAACAGACCCTCAAGACGGGCAAACAAAGGGCCAGTTAGAGAAACAACGGGGGCAATTTTGAGCGGACCGTCTTCATCAGCGTTTCCCGTGGTCCTTCGGTCTTCGCTAATTGTCTCGGAGATGTTTCCTTGATGTCCCCGGCACGTCAGCCGGGAAACTCGCCCGCTCGACAAGGCGACCACCGACTGCTAACTGAAAAATCCGATTTACCGAGTTAAACGGGATTAATTACGGTAATTAGAGTTTGTTGTTCCAGACCGTCGCCGCGTCTCGAACTTCCCTAATGTCGGAATAGGATTTTCGTACTGCAACTCGCCTCTGACAATCCGTCGCGCTGTCTGGCCACGTTCCACCTAGCCAACGATCGATGGAAGATCGCCGACTCCGTCTCTAATTTCATTCCGAATTCTGGCTACGACCGGTTTTCACGCTGTTTGTGTTCAGCTTGAAATCCGTAACCGTAAAAGCTACAACCTCGGAAAACAGGACCTTATGAACACGTTCAAGTTCCACGTAAACCCGCGAACCAACCCCGCTCTACTGGGCGGTTAGGTATCTACGGAACAATCTCATCGATTCCTCGATCCTCGATACCTGAAGCGACTTTCACCGCGTTTGGTCTTACAGGACCTAGACCTAAGGTCTACCACGTGCCGGTTCAAGGGTCTCCGTGTTGCTTGACCACCGGTCAACGGTGGGAAACTAGCGTGTACATCCTAGAAACTTTTTTACCGGTATTACTGGTCCCGTACAGTTCACTTTCGCCCCTTGTGAACGTAACTGTCCTTTCGATGGAACATCGTAGACGTTTGATGAAATTTTCCCGAGGACGATCAATTTCTCTGGAGCTTGGTCAGGTCTGTGTCTCTGTCACCTTTAAACCCGTCACTAGTTTCTTTTTTCTTTTCTTCTTCGACTACATTGAACAAAATCTACATCTGTTCTCAACGTTTCGTAAGACCTGCGTCACGTCCTCGTAAAAATAAACGTCGGTTTATCTTCGTTTCAATAGACCGTCGTCTTCGAACGTGATCTAATTACAGTTTATTCGAGGTCTCCGCGGAAGCTTGCTTATAGAAACATCCCAGATGTAGCTCGAACTTCTGGTTTTAATTAGTCGGTAATTACCACGCAGTCAAGAAACTGCCCGGAATAGTTCGCGGGAATTGTTAAGATGGTTCGATTTAAACCGAGCGACATTCTCGGAGCGTCTTTAACGACAAGGTTAATTATAAACTGTACGCGACCGGCTCGTTTCGAATTTTCGCACGAAACAAGGGTCGTCGATACCGGTCCCGTTTCCTCACCCTCCCCAATCGACTGCTGACCACTCCGTATCTCGATAAACTTGTTTCGATCGGTTTTCACGCTGTTCCAGCGACGCTCGAACAGGTTTGCCACAGGGTGGTCCTACGTCTTGAAGCTCCTGCGAAAAGGTCTCGGAGGAGTCCGCGACACAGGATACAATAACCACAATGAGCGCGCATTTACCCGCCCGACCAGAACGCTCGCTCGACGAGTTCCCGAAGGACGCGCGAGAATCGCCTTTATGCCTCGTCCTTCGAGGACATTCCGGACCTAGGGTGAGAAAGGGACCGGTTTCGCGGGGCTTCTTTCTACGTTCTCGTAAATCCCTCGTTTGCCCAATTAGAGCTGGCTTGTTGCGAATCGTACCAGAATCGACTCTTCTCCCTCGAGCATCTTGTTCAAGAACCGTGTCTCCGGATGAATACTTTGTTCGGTTCCATGCTACTTTTTTATCAACTATTACCGTCCGTAGACTCTTTGGACCATTTTCGAATTACATATTCATATTCCAAAGTTCATTTTCATTTCTATCCAAAGTTGACCGGGTAATTCGTACACGATCTCGTAGAACATTATTATTTTTAGTGTCTTTCTCTTCGAAGCTTTCAAAGTCAAGTTTGTTTTTTACATAGAAATATACGCACTGTATTTCCAATTCCAGAGCCGAATAATCGAACGGGTTATTGGTGAAATTGATCGAGTTTGCGCGAAAACGTCGTGAACAATTTGGGAAAGATCGGTGAATTTAAAAAAAAAAACAGAGTTGCCCTTTGGAAGATTTCTTGTTCCAGAATTAACTCCCAAGTTTGTACTTTGTAATAGAAGAAAAAATATAGAAATTACTCGAACGGTTCTAGTTTTATTCGAAAAGTAAATCGACCGGTGACTATTGGGACACGTTAGCAATCATTCGGATAGAACTCGCCTGATCTCCACTACATCGTTGAATTTAAATAACGTTGAATCCGTCTCGGTATCTCGAACAACGGTATTCGAAATAGAAATGACTCCCACCGCGTGAGAATCCATCGTCGAATCTCTAGGCCCTTCGACTCGGCGAACGAACACACGCCGAGAATCGATCAGAATCCACGCGGGGATTCGAATTTAATTCCGCGTTGGCGGTAATTGATGATACGAGGAAGTAGAACGTAACGAAATTTCCTTGCAACGGACCTCAGACACGGGACGCTAATATAGGATTTACCGTTATCCAAGCGACCGGGAGCCCCCAAGTACACACCGATAAATATATAGCCCCTGTGTAGCAATGAAAGTTTCCCTCGGAACATCCAAGGCTCCCGGGATCCAACATTACGTTCCACGCCGCCCTACCGGGCCCCTAGACGTAGCTGACGGCTTAAAACCCTTCACTGGAAAGTGTTGTCCGCGGAAACTTACCACGAGTGTTCGTAGTCTCGTCAAGGTCACTCTCGATGACCTCGAACCGTTCGTCGATCGACCCGGGAGCAAAGTTCCGAGCGATGTTGACCGAAGAACGACGAAAAATCATCGAGAATCGTTCGGTGACTATCGACTAGATTTTTCGCGCGTCATCAGTAGAACGGGCGACGTCTCCTTTCCCGGTATGCTAATAAAACGGATCTTATGTGGCGAAGACGCCATTTTGAATAATGTCGACCAATCAGAGGCCCCGCTCGGGCGTCTTGGGGGGTTGGCGGATGTCGACGAAGGGGGAGACACGTGCGGAGCGTACTACCACTAGCTGTTCCAACACAAACTACCCTTATATTATGCCGCACTGTAAACCCGAGCCACCCTTTGCACACCCGACTATCCCTCCCTCCTCCCGGCAAACACCCTTCGGTGAGCCGATGCTCCTTCGTCTCGAGGCTGACGCACCCTACCTTCCATCGGCTTTCCAATCTCTTCTGCCACAGGAACCGAACTGCCTACGAGAACACGAGAGAAACAACCAGGAAATCGCGAAACTCTCGCGAACCTGAAGGAATTCTCAACGTGAGAACGAATTTTCTTCGAACGTTGTTACCCAAGATTCGTTCAAACGTCCATTAACCAGAGACAGGAGTGAGGATTAATACAGAGGGTTAATTCGAACGACGATACCCTGGAATACATCGAGATGGTTCTTAGTCGGTTAATAATAAACTATCGGGGACAATGCATCTCGACGATTTAAGGACGAACGCCGGATAGACGGTTTCTCCTCTCACGTGGCAGCAGTGTGCAATGTTTGGGTGTCGAGTGAATGCACGCTTCGGAAAACGTTCGCAATCCCGTCCCTGCTGATTATTCAAGAAACAGGGAGTGTAACCTCTCGTAACGTAATGTCCTACACGATGTTCGAAATTGTCTGGTAGGCATATTACACATGTCACTTTAACGATGCCGCGTTACAGCCGGAGGATCGGTGAAGCTTCTACTTAAAGTATATTTCATTCTCGATTGTGTTCGTTTATTGTATTTGTTACACTCGAGATTAGTGTATTGCGTAGCAGTAATAGGACCATAGGTGTTTTGTATAATTTAAGAAATTTATTCCCCGAGTTGGGAGAAAAAAATAGAAACCCTTGTGGGGGGTACTAAGGACTGATAGGACCATAGGTGTTTTGTATAATTTAAGAAATTTATTCCCTGAGTTGGGAGAAAAAACGGAAACCCTGGTGGAGGGTACCAAGGACTGATAGGACCATAGGTGTTTTGTATAATTTAAGAAATTTATTCCCCGAGTTGGGAGAAAAAATGGAAACCCTTGTGGAGGGTACTAAGGATTGATTGGATTATAGGTGTTTTGTATAATTTAAGAAATTTATTCTCCGAGTTGGGAGAAAAAATGGAAATCCTTGTGGGGGGTACTAAGGACTGATAGGATTATAGGTGTTTTGTATAATTTAAGAAATTTATTCCCCGAGTTGGGAGAAAAAAATAGAAACCCTTGTGGAGGGTACTTGGCCTACCTCTGAACGTCATCGATGATAAATTCCTTGGGTGGTGCGATCCGAGGACACTTTAACTTTTAAACACATTTCGAAGAATTTACACTGCCTCTGAATTGTTCAACATTCTTTGATCGCTTATCTCTAAACCATAGAGATCCACGTTGATCTTCCTTTGCACCAAAGGTTCGGTAATTTGTAACCGAACGTTCGCAATTCAACGTCAACACACGTGAGCTTTCGATGTTTGAGAAGGTTCTCGAGATTCTTCTCAAACTGTAACTCGAACAGTAAGAATACTGATCAATGTTCCATGTGACTGTTACTTCGTATCATAAGAGTTTGCAATTATCGCAGAAGATTCTCGAGATTCTTCTCAAACTATAACTCGAACAGTAAGAATACTCATCAATGTTCCATGTGACTGTTACTTCGTATCATAAGAGTTTACAATTATCAAGAGCTTGATCGAGACGTGAACTCAGTGACCACGGTGGCATTGGTCGTGTTAAAAGAGCTAGATCCCTGAAACTGAACACCGTCCGTGTCAGAACGCGATCCAACCCTCGACTCCCCCCATCTACCATCCATCCGAGACAAGCACGCAGAGACCGGATTACATAAATCATTCGACAAGCCCCGTCTTCGTTCCGGACAACGAAAGGAATTTCCAGCAAATGACGTGCCGTAGTGGTGAACGTCGTCGTTCCTGATTGTCCAAGACACGCATCCAACGCGTTGCGTCACTTTGTCATTCAAATGGGAAGATTCCTTGGAAACGAGCGTGTACTCGGCCTTCGAGGGGTTATTCGTCCTCGAAGGATACCACGGTGGTAGTCAGTAGGGAGGGAGGGGGGGAGTAGCTGGAAAGGAGACGGGTTGGCACCGGAGTCTAGACTCGAGCTCGGTCTCTCATGTTTCTCGTTTCATTGTGCATCTTCCCTTAGAAACCCAAAGGCTCACGTACACGCGGAGACGGATGACGGCGCGAGGTGGTTGGAAGGACGAGCGGGGGGTGTACGATGGCCCCACGAGGTGGGTGGTGAGCGAAAACGGGGGATGAAACGGGGTGGTCGGGGCACGAGCTGCTCCGCGCTCTCTTGGATCTCATACATACATTAACGTCGCTTGTCAGGCGTACCGAGCCACCCTGTAAGACTTAAGATACCGCTCGAGAAAGGGGGAAGTTGTCTGTCTCCCTGCCTTCGCTACCTCTCACTCTCTCACTCTCTCTCTCTCTCTCTCTCTCTCTTTCTCTTTCACTCTCCCCCTGTCTATCTCTTTCCGCAGGCTTGGCGTACATTCCTCGATGGCTGTGCGCCTCTCCAACTCGTTACTAAAACCACCCACTGTCTTGGGAACACCCGGTTCGTTTCCTCGAATATGGCCGCCACGAGCTTCTACGGATTCCATTTGCATCTGATTATACATTTTACAAGACTACGTCTGACGGGGGTGTGCCCGACACCGTGGAAAGAATCGCGCCATCGTGTGCCAGGTTGCCAACCACCATTGGCCGTTTCCATCGAGTTAATAAAGAGAATCGAATCGGTCGAAACGCGGGACAACTGATCGAGATGTCTTCGAAACGAGGATAAAAGCCAGCGATTATCGCCGCGTAAATTCAGCGAGTCGACGACCTCGTAAAGGGAATCGAAGTCTTTGGAAACATCCTCCGTTCGCGATCTGCACGGGAATTCCGGATTTCCCGTGACCCAGTCGGAGAACAACCATCATCCACCCCGCGGCTACACCACCACCACCATCACCACCACCCTACTCCTCATCCCTCCTGAAAACGCGGCGAGCACGATGGAACTTGCGAGGAACGTTTCAGGGTAACTGGCAAGACAACACCACCCGCGAGGCTCGTCTCGTGTAATCAGCAGAGACGCGTCTGCTTTTCGTTGCCGAGGCATCATCCCCGCCCGCACCCCTTTCTCGCGAAGCCGCTGTTTCTCCTACGAGCGGCCCGTTCCATTTCGTAGCACCCCTCTCCAGCTCATTCAGGGAACCTGGAAAAGGAGCTAAGCCGGTACACGCGCATCAACGGTGACGTAAATGCGTATTTACTTAGCCACCGGGCCGATAGAAACCTCGAATTATTTCAACAAACTATCTTGGCGCATAACGTACCCTTCGCGAGGACTTTTGCACTCTTTTCTTTCTAATCTATTCGGTACCAGTGAAGTTTGTACACTGTTTCTAATCTATTCGGCACGAGAGAAGTTTGACCACTGTTTCTGATCTATTCGGCTCGAGAGATTCGTCGTTGGACTCGTTGCGCGTGAAAATCTTTGTTAATTCGCGAAAATTTCCTGCCGAATGTACGTCCACGTACGTGTTCAATTGTATACTATACAGTTGGTAATTGAAAATTTGAGAAAAGAATCAGAATGAAATACGTATAAAAGTATGTCGACCACCGGAAAAATTCACGAAAATTTCCTGCCGATTGTACGTTAAGTACAAGAGTTTAATTGTAGAGTAGGTAATTGAAAATTTGAGAAAAGGATCAGAACAAAACACGAATAAAAGTATTTCAACCACCGGAAAAATTCGCGAAAATTTCCTGCCGAATGTACGTCCATGTACGTGTTCAATTGTATACTATACAGTTGGTAATTGAAAATTTGAGAAAAGGATCAGAAAGGAACACGAATAAAAGTATGTCGACCACTGGAAAAATTTGTGAAAATTTTCTACAGAATGTACGAGTCAATGTACGAGTTTAGTTGTACAGTAGATAATTGAAAATTTGAGAAAAAGATCAGAACGAAACACGAATAAAATTATTTCGACTATCGGAAAAATTTGTACGAATTCATAATTCATGGTCGTCCAGAGCCTTCTAGGCCAGTACAGAGGAAATTGTAAATCGTGGATACATATTTTAGAGCAAAACGAGCGAAACCACCTGGTCACATCGATCCGGTGCGATGGTTCACCGAGAAATCCGCGCGAACCGCACTTTGACACATGCTGTTCCATCACACGATATACTAGATCGAGAACTCGATGAAAAAATATTTGAGAATCTTTTCTCCATTTTTCTAATTCCATTTTACGAAATTTATTCGCAACGGTAAAATACATCACTCTATTAATACAATACATTGCAAAAGAACAAACTCCTGTAAAGTTCCGAGGGAAATACAAAAAATATTTTCATTTCCATTCAAAGAGTAATCATTGCACACACTATTCCACCATAATTGTTCCATTACGTTTCTCATCGCAGTTCATTCTCATTTTTCAAATATAGCGAAATTTACGTACAAAATTTTCGTTCGATACTCTATATCTTTCCTCCAAGATGCAAAAATTCGAAACAAATTGTTTAATTCGAGTACGAATAATTTTTGTACAATTTTCGAAAATAGAATTAAACTCGCGCAATGGAGAGTCGATCAGGATAGTAGCTTTCACGTGGAATTATTTTACGCGATAATCGATCGTTGTTGTATCGTTCGCGTTACATTCTATTTTCAATTTTGAGATATTTTTCGCGCGAGAAGGGTTCTCACATTGGGTTCTCACTTTGGGACGCTCGGTGTACCGAATGGCGCGGCGATTCCGCTGAGCGAAAAAAAGCGAGTCTCTCGCGGAGAAAAGAATATCCTCGAGCCCTGCATCGATGTCTCCGCGGGCCAGTGGGTGTGACTTTTCGTTTTCCACCGACGAATCCCCGTTTTTTCCTCACCTTTCTCCCTTCCCCAGTTCCGCGCCGCAACGACCGGCGCGGGGAAAAACTTTTCGTGGAAACGTGCGCGCGGTGCTGGGGAAAAATCGGACACCACCGCTCCGTGCTATTTCTCGCGAGCTGCAACCACACCCCTTACGAAAAAATGCATCCACGAGCAGAGAACAGCCCTTGACGAGTACACGCTGCCGAATAGTTGGCGAAAAATTTATCAAAATTCATCGTATACTGTAACACGGTTAAATTGAAAATATTTTGCAACGTTGCGACCTGTGTACGTAATTCGAATACAATACCATTAAAAATGAAATGAGAAAAAGAAACAGAGAAGAAATTTTGCGAATTTAATTTGAAATTGTCAATATTTCGGACGAAACCGTGCAAACGAGATTTATGCTCGAATCTGAAACTATGTAAAATTGCAACCGAGGTCGAACGAAACGTTATCAACAATTACCATAAATTACTTTTTAAACATTTTATCGCGGATTGAATATTATCTACTTTAATATCGTTATTCTGTTGCAATAGTTCCAAATGAATTTCAAAAGGAAATTTTTCAAATTATTGTTTTTTTCCAGTACCTGAAAAAATTACATTGTGGACACTTGGATACTATTAGTGTTTTCTAATTTATTTCAATAGCGACGAATACAATAAATATTCTTACTGAAGAATGATTCACTGCTACTTACGAACCTGCATTCACAACTACACAAGAACCTTTACCAGACATATGTATCATGCCTATCAGAGAATTTTAAATATACAAATTCACTTTTTCTTCAAAAACCAGGAAGACAGTTGGAAACATTTTCTAAATAGACCTTATATAACTATAGATAACTATAAGTCTAATAGACCTTATAACACTTAAAAACCCCCAATCACCGAGCACACTTACCCAAGAATACGTCAACTGGACACTTATATTCCAAAACCTAACGTTCATCTCCGAATCTAAAATACAGAACGCACCCAATAAATTTATTATTAAACGTCCAGGAACTCTCTCGGGATTTTTTCGTATATCGCCATAAAAATTCTCTCGATGCCTCTCAGTCACGTGTACCAAATCCTCTCGACTAGCGATTCGCTAGGTCTCCCATTGGCACGTAACACCGAGTTGAGAAAAAAAATGTTTTCCAAGGTTTTCCAGTCGTTCAGTTTCATTCGAATTCAGCTCACGTGAGAGCAGCAGCTTGCTGGAATCAGGGATGGCGGCAGTGGAAAGGGGTTGACGGCGTTGCTCAGAGGGGGATGGTGCCCCAAGGGTGTGTTCCGGAATCGGGGTAAGATGGAGGAAAATCGTTACTCACTAGTCGCGGGGAAGTCGAGGGTTGAGAGGGCAGAGCGAGGGCGTAGGGGAGCGCAGAGAGACTCCGGGGCTTGAAAGAGGGAGATTCGTGCGCACTCACGGACGTGCACACACGCCCGTGCCGCACCACACACGACCCTCCGTCTAGGTTCAAGCAAGACGATCCCGGGGAAAACGCCTAAAATACGTCGATATGAGACGACCTGAGGAACCCCGTCTTCGCCGCGCTATCCACCCTCGATTCGGCCTTGCCTCTGTTAAGCTTCTTCGAGGAAAAACCATCGCGAGGAAATTAAATCGGGGTGCTTTTAGGCTACTTCGTGGTCGGATAACGCGGTCGGGGACGTGGGTTATTTAGAAACTTTTTCCACGGGGATGAAGCCTTTAACTGGGACAGTGTTTCAGTCATCTTGGATAACGGGGTAGAGTATTTTTTTTTTTTATTCGAATCTCTTAAGAGTCGATTTTGATCGTATCTTTGAAATAGTTTGCCAACCGAGGTGTGATTTATATATTTTACTTGGAGAAATTCAAAGTTAAACAATTCGTACATTGTTCGAGATTTTCAAAAATTTATCAATTTTACGATTTTTTACGATATTCGAGACTTCCTTTGAGGAACATTTTTATCAGATTTCAAGCGAGCGAGTTTGTAGTAATTGTGGAAAAGTATTTGTATATTTTTAGTATGGTAAATAGCGATATAGAGAGAACAGTGAACGGGCGAGTGACCGGTGTAGTAGAAACAAACGATTGAAACGTGACTAAAATTCTTTCGAAAAACATGTCGAAACCTATACAATTTATTTAAAAAAGTATTACTATCTCATGTCTTTTCGGACTAGTATTACCTACAGTGGATTGTCATCCGCGAATAGTGAATAATTCGTTAGGCAATGCGGTATATTATTTACGTTTCTCGTTTCCCGTATTATTAACGTAACAAACCATTTATATGCTCGTAGTTACGATTAAATGACACAAAACAAGCTGAAAATAATTTAAACGAGAGGTCGTTCGAAATCGTTGTTCCAAACACGAACGATACCCTTTTTATTTGACACTACGGACCTCGGGACGTATTTCTCGGTTAAAGATACACACCAACGGTTGATTAAATTACATTCGAAACAAGGGTCGGTGAACCTCGCGAACCCTTAAAATCGGCTTAATTTTTCCAAAGTAACGTAAACACACGTTGAATGAAATTACGTTGAATTTTTTAAATAAAATCGTCGTTTTTTTATCGTTCGAAGATCCTGTCGAAGCAATTCGAAACAGCTGGGCTACAAAGTAGAGGATTCATCCTCCGGTATCTCCTTCCCTGAATCGTATTAATTGAAACTATTCATCCGCTAGGGGGTCGGAACATCGTAAAGATGAAACCTTAGAGTCTACCCGCGAACATCCGCCATTTTCCTGGAGATATGCAGAAGAGGGAAAGAGAGTGGGAGAGCCAGGGGGTGGGCACAGGGAGGAGCCGTTTCCTTTGAGAATTTCGCTGTAAGACACTCGGGTGCGCCGTGGCAGCTTCAATTTAGATAATTAATGATACGAGCGCAGGTTAGGTACAGTTAGTACAGTAAGACCGAGTGGAAAACAGTTTCCAACCCCGTCCCCGTCCCGTGCCACTCCTCCAGCTACCCTCGTACTCTCCACGAGAGTTTCTCGAGACGGCGTAGTACCTTCTGCCATCGTGAGAGAGTTTGGCGACGGGGAGGGCCGGGACTAGGGCTTGCCAGCGGTACCAGAGGGGTACGGGAGGGGGTGTCGTTCGCGGGGTAGCGGCGCAAGGGCTGCCTCTGTGCACGGCTCGTTTTATCTCCTCTTAGAGATGGTGAGGTGGTAGGCGGTGGATTTCAATGCAACCCACCCTTTCACCTTCCTATTTTCCAACTCCTCCAGCGACCCTCTCCCTCGCTCACCGCCCCACCCCACACCCGCACCACCCACACCCACGTGCCTCCTCCACGGCAGCAACCCACGTCCCACCCCCGTCCAACGACTCGCGATTCTCGACGCGCTGCGACGCCGAGAGCGGCGGGATACCTACGTACCGGGGAAATTGAATTCAATCTCGAGATGAATATCGAATCGAACGAACAGCGAGCAGACTCTGGCGAGCTTCGACCTTCGCTTTCTACCTTTCTCTTTGTCGGTCTTACGAACCAACCGCGTCTCTGCACTCTCGCGATACCTACGTCGATCGACTACCACCCGACCACCCGCGACACCCACCACGCCCGACACCCTCGAACTCGTTCGCTCGATTTCATCGAGGGTTGTCGAGGCACGTTCAAGGAACTCGCGATGATGAGATTCGCCGGTTCACCTACCTCCTACCGAATCGTTCATTGTGGATCATTTTTTAGCAATGGAACATTGCTGATCTTTGCGCGAGGATGATACCAAGCATTATAATTGGTAACAATGTCGGGAAAGTATGACTGCAGATCGAGGGGGAAGTTTTTCTCTTTTGTATGGAATCGTTGGTTCTGTACAAATTTTTATCGATGGAAAATTGTTGATAATTGCGCGAATACGATACGAAGCATTATAATTGGTAACAATGTCGGGAAAGTATGAGTGCACATTGATGGGCAGTTTTTCTTTTTTGTATGGAATCGTTGGTTCTGTACAAATTTTTATCGATGGAAAATTGTTGATAATTGCGCGAGTATGATATGGTACGAAGCATCACAATTAGTAACAATCTGGGATAGGTATGATTGCACATTGATAGGCAATTTTTCTCTCTCGTATGGAATCGTTGGTTCTGCACAAATTTTTATTGACGGAAAATTATTGATAATTGCGCAAGTATGATATGGTACAAAGCATCATAATTAATAACAATCTTGAAAAAGTATGATGCATACTGATGGGCAATTTTTCTCCTTCGTATGGAATCGTTGCTTCCGTACAAATTTTTATTGACGGAAAATTATTGATAATTGTGCGAGTATGATATGGTACAAAGCATAATAATTAGTAACAATCTCGAAAAAGTATGACACATACCAATGGGCAGGTTTTTCTCCTTTTTACGAAATCGTTGCTTACATACAATTTTTATCGATGGAAAATCATTGATAATTCCCTCGTTCGAAATTGTTGACTCGATGCGTCCTTTTATGGAACAAATGTCGTTGATAATTGCGTGAGTACGGAATCGTTGCTTCCGTACAATTTTTTATCGAGGAAAATTGTTGATAATTCCCTCGTTCGAAATTGTTGACTCGATGCGTTCTTTTATTGAACGAATGTTGTTGATAATTGCGTGAGTACGATGCGGTGCAAAGTATCATAATCGGTATGGGGTAACAATCTTACGAAATGGTAACAATCTTGGAAAGATATGACTGCATACCGATGAACAATTTTTCTCCCTTTTACAAAATCGTTGCTTGCGTACAATTTTTTAAAGATAGAAAATTATTGATAATTGCGCGAATACAATACAGTGCAAAGTATCATAATCGGTAACAATCTCAGAAAAATATGACTACATACCGATGAACAATTTTTCTCCCTGTTACGAAATGGTTACTTCCATACAATTTTCTATCGATGGAAAATTATTGATAATTCCCTCGTTCGGAATTGTTGACTCGATGCGTTCTTTTACTGAACGAATTTCGTTGATAATTGCACGTGTACGATGTGGTGATCCGTGGAAGATTCGTAAAGAATAATTTTGTGATACAGAATACAAGTATACTCTCATATGTGCAACGATCTTTCGAAATATATTTCACAGCGTACATTTGCAATTTCTCCAAAACTGCTGCAAAGGAAATTATTAGTTGACGAAATCCAACCGAAAACCGCGTTTAAATTCCAGTTCCAAAAGGGTTGCTGCAACCTAATTATGTGCCCAGACTGGAGCGGAATATTCATTTTAATTTATTTATCATAAACTTCTCATTCAATGAAAAGTACGACCACGTGCATTAATTTCAAAATTGTAACAGTCATTGAAACCAACACTTTACGAGTTACAAAGCGATTAGTTTTTAACCATTCGTTATATTCGTAGAGTATTCTATGAATACGTTACACAAATTTCGGACAATTTACGCGAGATAATGAGGTATAACCTCAACCATCGCAAATAACAAAATGTACAATACCAGTAAAACTAAATTTTTTAATTACTTTTCCAGATAAATAGTTACTTTCCGTAATAATTGATAGTAGTTCTTTCTATTATTTTTTCCAATAATAATTTTGCTCAAATTTGGATCTTATACCGTATAAGAGAACACACCATGCAAATCGATGAAACTGATATCTGTTTAATTTTACCTAATTGTAAAAGTATGTAGGGGTAACCTTCGAATATTTATAAAACGTCCAATGGAAAAGTGTCACATTAAAAAACAGTTTAAAAACAAGCACTGTATTAAAACTTACTCGAAAGAAGTTATTAGGTTGTTAGAAAAATCATTTTAATTTCCAAAATGGAGAATATGTAATTTAATAAAATGTTTATACACTAAAAATGTCGTGTTTCATTTTCACCAAAAAATAAAAATAAAATGACTTCCCGAACAACCCAATAGTAAATTGTCTTTGCGCGAAACATGCGACAAACGTGGGTCAAAATGTTGACAACACATAATTTAATAAAATGTTTATACAGTAAAAAAATTGTGTTTCATTTTTACCAAAAAGAAAAAAAATAAAATGACTTCCCAAACAACCCAATAGTAACAAGTCTTTGCGCAAAACATGCAACAAACGTGGGTCAAAATGTTGACAATACATAATTTAATAAAATGTTTATACAGTAAAAAAATTGTGTTTCATTTTTACCAAAAAAACAACCCAATAGTAAAAAGTCTGCACGAAACGTGCGACAGTCAAAATGTTAAAATTCTTTCATCGAGAAATGGTCTTGGGTGTATCGAAAAGAAATAAGAAGTCACGACAATTTTTATTTAAAATAAAACTATTAACCTTCGCTGTACACTATCATAAAAATGCAACGTTATATAAATTCGTATCGAATTCTGAGAAGAACGATCACTTTGGGTTCACGACACACTAACTTAAAACGCTAATAATGAATTATTAGCTGCCAATTTTTAAGGTACGCGATAACAATTTTTCGTTAAAAATAAAAGTATCTTTTAACCTGTGTGTAATACAATTTTCATTCGAACAAATGTCATTCATTTTACGAGGGTTGTATTTTGGGAACTGAAAATATGAAACAACAGAGGGTTATCCAAAAGCGCGTACATCCAATAAAAGTGTAGTCGAAGATCCAGAGACTAGTATTTTCCATCGAGAGACAAACAGAGCCGATGACGGTTGGCCGATGTAGCAGACCGAATCATTTTTCCACGTCCGCCGGAAGTGAAACGGACAGGGGCCGGTGATCAATCCGGCCAGTGGACGCGGAAGGGCGGCGAAATTGCAATTTGCAAACCATTTAACGGCCGCTTAGGTCTATTCTCGTGCGAAAACTTGCACGGTCCAAGTTCCCGGAAGTCCCCCTAACGACTTAATTGTACACTTGTCGCCTTTGAGAACTTAAGTTTCTCCAGCGGGCCACGACAATGAGCATTGTCGGCCTTTGTGGACACGTCGCTGTCCGCAGCACCGTGCACGAGGCCGGTTGCCGATCGCGATTTACATGAACAATACTGAAAAATGCTACGAGAACAATAGACCGGGCCGCGCCCTATAATTAACCAATTAGAACCTTTGACTCGATGACCGCCACGTAGAAGAACCCGGCGCGGAGTTCGCTTCGATTCTAAGAAGTATTTCCGAGCGCGAAGCGGAGACGGTGTACAAACGAGGCAAGAGAGGGGTGAGTAACCACGAACGGTCGTTGTTTGTAATATTTGTTTGTTTTCCATTTTAATATTTCAACGAGTCTTTCTTCGTCACCGCAGCTGCCAGTCAAACAGTACAGTATCGTAAAAATACAAGGTTATGTAAATTCGTAATACGAATTCTGAGAAGAATTTTCAAGATCACTTTGGGTTTACGACACAATAATTTCAAACGTTAATAATTGATTGTTAGCTGCCAATTTTTAAGGTACGCGATAATAATTTTTTGTTGGAAATAGAAGTGTATTTTTTAAGCGGTGTTTAATACAATTTTTATGAGAATGAATGTCGTTCGTTTTACGAGTGTTGTATTTTGGAAACTATAAATATAAAATTGTACAAGAAAGTATGAAGTTTTGACACAGAGATTTTTTTTTAGGAAATTTATTACGAATCTTCGTTCGAGTGACGAAATTCGACGGGTCAATGTTTAAGTAGGAAGATAAATTTTATTTGTTGCAAAATGTGACGTCGATTTCGTGGAAAGTCAACGTTTTAATTATTCTTCCGGCAACCAACGCGCACGATATTTCCAATCTTCGGGGCGATTCTGAGGGCGTCGCGACGCTCGTTTGCCGTCGGAAAATGGCTGCATTTGCAACCTCGTTCGTTCTAGTTTCCTCCTCGATCGAACGATTTTGCAAGTTACGTTAATTTTACCAGAGATCGTCAAAACTGTTTGTGCCTTCCTCTGATGATATATAATAAAGTTATTTTCTTGAAGCTAAAAAATCTTGATAAAAAATATTCTTCTATCGATGATAGTTTGACAATTGTCGACTATTTCTTTCGATATTAACTGCACACATAAAGTAACCTCTATCGTTTCATAGAATTGTTTTGCAAATATAATAACAATATACATCTAGGATACAATCTCGTATCATAACTGCGTGCTAAATTTTTTCCCAATAAATACCATCCCCTGTACAAACAACTTAATCGTTCAAACAACTTATACACTATAAACAACACGTAATATAATTAAAACCACTTTTTCTTGAATCTTTCCCACATTTCAAAATTCTGCTGTTTCAACAATTACAGAATAATTCCACTAATCGATCACGAATACCAAAGGGTGTTTCCTAACGTATCAGACAATTGTAATATTTCCAAATATCTCGCATAAAATATAAGTAAAGTACAATCTTTGTTCACCGGTAAGATACACAACTTATACATTATAAACAGCACGAATTATAATTAAATCCACTTTTTCTTGAATCTTTCCCACATATAAAAATTCTGCTGTTTCAACAATTACATAATAATTCCAATAATCAATCACGAATACCAAAGGGTGTTTTCTAACGTATTAGACAATTGTAATATTTCCAAATATCTCGCATAAAATATAAGTAAAGTACACTCTTTGTTCACCAATAAGATACACAACTTATACACTATAAACAGCACGAATTATAATTAAATCCACTTTTTCTTGAATCTTTCCCACATATAAAAATTCTGCTGTTTCAACAATTACACAATAATTCCAATAATCGATCACGAATACCAAAGGGTGTTTTCCAACGTATTAGACAATTGTAATATTTCCAAATATCTCGGATAAAATATAAGTAAAGACCACTCTTTAATCACCAGTAAGATAGAAAAAGTAACAAGAAAACGGATCCTTTTCCATCGGTGAATAAAATATGTGTATCGTGAAGGGCAACCGCGCAACGTCTAGGTGAAACTTTAGCTCAACGGTTTCGTTGTAGCGCAAAGGGTTAAACCCTTCGACTACTTAGCAAGAATATCCATCGCGACGATCTTCGTAGCGGCTTCTCGCCGGGGCAAGTTTCCGGTCGCCGTTTCCTTGGAACCTTGACGGACCGACTTGACCAGTCACCGACTGGTCAGTATCTATTTGCGGAGCATGCAAGTAGAAACAACGATAACAGGTTACTAGGACCAGTCCTGTGGGAATTCTGGCAGCGCTGTCCCACATTCACGGCCCACGGAAAGCGAGTCTGTTTTCACAATGCTCATCGGGCCACCGCGTTGCGATTCTCACGTGACTGGTCAGCAACGGGTGTCCAACAGGTTTATCTTTCAAAGTGAACGAGACGTCCACCGACGACGATCTCAGATACGAAACGTGACAGTCTCGTATCGTTTCTGACCGATGAAACATCGCGATTTCTCTGCGATCGAAAAATGTCTCGTTCATTTCCTTCCATCGGGTATCATTTTTCCCAAACGAAGAGACGTACCGATCAATCGTGTAAAAGAAGAGACGTTGGAAAAGAAGAGACTCTTCGCGCGAAAGAAACCGATTGTGTGGGAATATGACAATTGCTAATTATTTTGAGTATATTTCTATTCTTCGAAAGGAACTTCTCACAATGAATACTTTATCGCGAAGAGGTGCGTCAGGAAAAGGAATGCTAGGTTTTTGGAAGAAGTTGTAGAGAGCTGTTCATAATCAAAGAGAACGACAAAGTGACTATTCGGTGAAGAAACCTTCGAGAAACTTTAAATCACAAACGTTCGCTCCGTAAGTCTGCGTAGAGTGGAAGAATATTATACAAAAGTCTAGAAATGAAATTTACACTACAATACGTACTATTCTAGCATCTTGCACATTGTCAGAATTGGGTTACAAATATAATCGTTGCTTCACACTTTGGTAGAAATTTCGTCATCGTTGCGTACCATTCGGAAGATATCTTTAAAAATGTAAAAAAGGTCCTGAAAATCTACTACCCTTTCATGAATCTTTTATCAAAACTTTCTTCGTTCTAACACGAGGCATAAATGTAATTAAAGAATATCCGGAGATTCGAGAAGAGAACGACAAAGTGAACAAACCTTTGAGAAACTTCAAATCGCAAACGTTCGCTCCGTAAGTCTCCTTAAAGTGGAAGAATATTATACAAAAGTCTAAAAATAAAATTTACACTATAATATGTACTATAATACATTCTAGCATCTAGAAATTTGGTCATCGTTGCGTACCATTCGAAGGCTCGAAAGATATCTTTAAAAGTCTAAGAAAGATGTTAAAAATCTACTACCCTTTCATCAATCTTTTATCGAAACTTTCTTCGTTCTGACACGAGGTACAACTACAAATTCCATTTGTAGTGAGAATTTTGCACGTTTACACCGGTAACGGAACAATATTCCTACGAGTTGGTAGTTGGTGAAAATCGAAGAGAAGATTAATCGATTCACGTTGATGCGGCTGGACGAGCGAGAATTAAATCATCCTCCGCGATGCTCGCGGCTAGAGGTAGGGGTGAATCCGTGCTGGAAAATGAAGAGCTGCCGGGCAGACACCTTCTTTCTCATTCCGGATTATGTAACCGAGAGGGTGCGAGAGCGCGGGTGGTGGAAAACGGTGGTGCGAAAACACGCTTCTCCGTGAAACAGTCGGACCCTCGTTTCGACGTTTTAATTGTTTCGTGCTCGTGGCGCGAGAAGGTAGAACAGAAAGAGAATCCGGGGCCGACCGAACGAGCCGGGGCCAGGGGGTGGTATAAATATACGGGACGTTTAAAAAGTGCTTAAACGCGTAGCCGGCCACCTAGCCCACCCCTGTTGCGGTAACGAGGGTGAGACCGGTGAAAATTTAGCGTAAAAACCCGCAGGTTAAGCGAGAATTAAGAGCCGACACGGAGAACCGAACGTCTACACAGTGAATTAAACGAGTTTCTCTGTAGATACGCCCTCGAACTCGTCGACACATTGGAAACAATATTTCTCCATCGACCCAATTCTTCGCGTCGATGTTGCTTCGAAATTCACCTTTTCGGTGGTATTTAGATCGGTAGATTAATCTTAGACCGGATCGGAGTTTTCAATCCACGTTCGAAGTGAGGTTAGATCTCAGCCAGAGTATTTCGAACACTCGATCAGTTGTATTTGTATTTCGATTTTGGAACGGTTAAAAATTATACTTCCTCTTCGGCACAATTGTTTCCATTGAAATTTCTTCGAAACGTTTAGTTAATATACAACATTTCTATAGAAAATGTTTCTGGATTGGAATTTTTAATCCACGTTCAAAGTGAGGTTTGATCTCAGCCAGAGTATTTCTACCACTCGATCAGTTGTATTTGTATTTCGATTTTGGAACGGTTAAAAATTATACTTCTTCTTCGGCACAATTGTTTCCACTGAAATTTCTTCGAAATGTTTAGTTAATATACAACATTTCCATAGAAAATGTTTCTGGATTGGAATTTTTAATCTACGTTCGAAGTGAGGTTAGATCTCAGCCCGAGTATTTCTAACACTCGATCAGTTGTATTTGTATTTCGGTTTTCGAACGGTTAAAAATTATACTTCCTCTTCGACACAATTGTTTCCATTGAAATTTCTTCGAAACGTTTAATTAATATACAACATTTCTATAGAAAATGTTTCTGGATTGGAATTTTTAATCTACGTTCGAAGTGAGGTTAGATCTCAGCCAGAGTATTTCTAACACTCAATCAGTTGTATTTGTATTTCGGTTTTCGAACGGTTAAAAATTATACTTCCTCTTCGACACAATTGTTTCCACTGAAATTTCTTCGAAATGTTTAATAATATACAATATTTCCATAGAAAATGTTTCTGGATTGGAATTTTTAATCTACGTTCGAAGTGAGGTTCTATTTCAGCCCGAGTCTTTTCAACACTCGATCAGTTGTATTTGTATTTCGGTTTTCGAACGGTTAAAAATTATACTTCCTCTTCGACACAATTGTTTCCACTGAAATTTCTTCGAAATGTTTAATAATATACAATATTTCCATAGAAAATGTTTCTGGATTGGAATTTTTAATCTACGTTCGAAGTGAGGTTCTATTTCAGCCCGAGTCTTTTCAACACTCGATCAGTTGTATTTGTATTTCGGTTTTTGAACGGTTAAAAATTATACTTCCTCTTCGACACAATCGTTTCCACTGAAATTTCTTCGAAATGTTTAATAATATACAATATTTCCATAGAAAATGTTTCTGGATTGGAATTTTTAATCTACGTTCGAAGTGAGGTTAGATCTCAGCCCGAGTCTTTCTAACACTCGATCAGTTGTATTTGTATTTCGATTTTGGAACGGTTAAAAATTATACTTCCTCTTCGACACAATCGTTTCCACTGAAATTTCTTCGAAATGTTTAGTTAATATACAACATTTCTATAGAAAATGTTTCTGGATTGGAATTTTTAATCTACGTTCGAAGTGAGGTTTGATCTCAGCCAGAGTATTTCTAACACTCGATCAGTTGTATTTGTATTTCGATTTTGGAACGGTTAAAAATTATACTTCCTCTTCGACACAATTGTTTCCATTGAAATTTCTTCGAAACGTTTAGTTAATACACAACATTTCTATAGAAAATGTTTCTGGATTGGAATTTTTAATCTACGTTCGAAGTGAGGTTCGATTTCAGCCCGAGTCTTTCTAACACTCGATCAGTTGTATTTGTATTTCGATTTTGGAACGGTTAAAAATTATACTTCCTCTTCGACACAATCGTTTCCACTGAAATTTCTTCGAAATGTTTAGTTAATATACAACATTTCTATAGAAAATGTTTCTGGATTGGAATTTTTAATCTACGTTCGAAGTGAGGTTTGATCTCAGCCAGAGTATTTCTAACACTCGATCAGTTGTATTTGTATTTCGATTTTGGAACGGTTAAAAATTATACTTCCTCTTCGACACAATTGTTTCCATTGAAATTTCTTCGAAACGTTTAGTTAATACACAACATTTCTATAGAAAATGTTTCTGGATTGGAATTTTTAATCTACGTTCGAAGTGAGGTTCGATTTCAGCCAGAGTATTTCTAACCCTCGATCAGTTGTATTTACATCTCGGTTCTCGAACGGTTAAAAATTATGAAATTTGTTCAAAATGTTTAGTAATATGCAACATTTCCATAGAAAATGTTTCAACTATCATAATTCGCTTTTGTAATTTTTTTATCTATATATGTAAACAACTATACATATAAAAAGTATTTTATCGATACATATACCCAAACTTTTAACCGGTAGTGTAGATCGTTGAAATAACCTCAGAAGTAAATTAGAACTTTGAATCTACCTTCGAACAGTGATAATAGGCAACGTATGCATAATACAGACAATTGCACAGAGTAAACAACATTACTGGTTCACCTTGATTATTTCTGGTGCTGCTACAGCGATCAAATTATCATATTCGTACGATAATCATCGTCCTATTCCTTCTTTCTATCGAATCACGATCAAAGATCACCTTCAATTTTTAAAATTCGAGTTGGTACAACTTTTTCACTATCAACTGTAAATCAACGAATTATATTTTCACCAAAGAAGACCGAATCAAATGGTCGAAAATATGAAAATACATATTGCTCGGAACGATCATTATTTCTGATTATTCGAACAGCTCGTGTTCGCAACCGTTCGAACAAAATTCACGACGTGACGTTCAGTCGATAGTAAGAAGGGATCGGGGGCGACAGGGGGGTAGTTTCGGGGGTATACACGGAACCGATCGACGAGCAGAGATTTCCCGGAGTTCGACGACGTTCAAAATTTGAATTTGCCACGGGTATTCATTTCGCGGCGGGCTCGGCTCGACTTGCCAGGGCTTTCTCAGATATATGGAAATTTCCTTAGCCAGCGCCGTATTCAGAGGGGAGGCCAAGTAATATAAATTCAAATCAGTCCCTGTTTTCTCACACAACAAACTTGGAGGAACTCCGAAGCTGGTTCTCCGTCGGTAGTTACTGCCTCCTTCCTGCGCACCCCTGCCACCCTCCGCGAACTAAGTACCCTCCTGTCCTGCTGGTTACCACCCCCTTAATGAAGATATGTGACAGGAGCAACGAATCTCTGCTTCCTTCTCGACGAGGGAAATTCTGTCGATTAATTTCGAAAAATTTACTAAAAGAGAGGGTAGTATCGACGCGAAACCAGCGTCTTATTAATCGTTCACCAGAGATATTTATAACAAAACGTGCAACGTTTTCGACCATTCGGTTTTGGGCCCTCTTCGAAACAATTAATTCGAAACGTCTGAGAAATAAATTGTACGTGACAATGGTGACGTTATTACGTCTAGAGTAACACACGAAAATTAATCGAATTCAATATTAACGATACTTTGACTCGATATTAGTGTCGATAGAACGTGTCTAACAGTACAAAAGGTGGGTACGTACAATTAGTATAATTATGTACGTACATATACTTGTTAACGACATTGATAATGATTTCGAAAGAATTGGAATACTAGATTAAGATTCTTTTACCGAAATCTACTTTTTTGCGATTATTTATTAATTACAACGAAGGATACTCATAATCGAAGGGTTGAGAACGATAATTTAAAAGTGTTACTCGTATGTAATTAAGAAATGTTTACAGTTCGCGAGATCTGAGCAAAGTAGGCGAATTTTTCGCGATATTGATCGTTTGAATTTTTCAATCGACGTTCAATCGAGCCTCCAAAAATTTCTAAACATTTTCTGGCTCGGTATTGAAAAATGAAACTTCGTTTCGTCTTTCGGTGTGCATTGTACAGAAGAAATGGTCTCGTTCTCGGTTGCGAAATCAATTTTCGCATTTAATCTCGGTGATTCGCTGGCGATGGCGGTGGCGGTCGGGGGTTGCGTTTCGCGTTCCTTTCCGCACCCCTTCCGCCGCCACCACCTTCTCTTAATACCCATCGCGATTTCCATAATCTTGGGAGGCGCTACGGCACCCCCTTATAATATAATAATATTCGCCGCAGAAGGCTCGCATACGCGCAGCCCGTTGGCCTTGCAAAATGGCCGACCACGTTAATGCCCCCTTAATATTTAGGGATCTCGCGCGTCTGCCCGCTTCGAGCCCGAAGTACCGACGCCTTCGCCCTTAGCCCTCTTAAAATCCACTTTGCCCTTTCCGTTGCGCTTAAATTCATCCACGAGGATGTTTTAATTCACGCACTTACGGGGAATCGTCTTTCGAGAATGTACATTCGATCGAAACGAGATTCGAAGGAAACCGCGTGGAATTAATTTAGAGAACGAGGATGAACGATGGATGTTACTCGCGTCGATTGATACCAGGTCGTAGGACATTTTCTTACGCGATTGGGGAACCTTTTTTCTGCGGATGTCGAGTTGAGAATTCACTGAAATCGATGAGATTCACTGATCGGTAATTGGCAACGATTAATTATTTACGAGTAAAATTCCAGACGAGTATTCACGGTGATCGCAAATTCGGAACAACGTGTGGCAAACGACCTCGTTTTCAAAATTACAAAAATATTATAACAATCGTAAGATGGGGACGGAATAAAAAATCTAAACATGTTGAATTTGCTTTTACACGTTACAAAAATGTTGTAACAATCGTAAGAAGGGGACGGAATAAAAAATCTAGAGAAGTTGAATTTGCTTCTACACGTTACAAAAATGTTGGAATAATCGTGAGAAGGGGACGGAATAAAAAATCTAGAAAAGTTGAATTTGTTAGTGGTTAATAGGTCTTCCATGATAACGTGGAGAAAAATATCGGAGCCACTTTTGCAATTACTGGTAGAAATCGTTTCTTTAGGAATAAAATTACCTTTTAGGCTAATAAAGTATAGTAATTATATCGGTATTATCAACAATTGTCTCTCGAATATCGAGGGATTGCAAATTCGCAAAAACGTGTAACAAAAACCTCGTTTCCAAAGTTACAAAAATGTTGGAACAATCGTAAGAGGGGGACGAAATACAAAATTTAAAGAAGTTGAATTTGCTTTTACACGTTACAAAAGTGTTGTAACAATCGTAAGAACGGAACAGAATAAAAAATCTAAAGAAGTTGAATCTGTTACTGGTTAATACGTCTTCCATGATAACGTGGAGAAAAATATCGGAGCCACTTTTGCAATTACTGGTAGAAATCGTTTCTTTAGGAATAAAATTACCTTTTAGGCTAATAAAGTATAGTAATTATATCGGTATTATCAACAATTGTCTTTCGAATATCGAGCGACCGCAAATTCGCAAAAACGTGTAACAACAACCTCGTTTCCAAAGTTACAAAAATGTTGGAACAATCACAAAAAGGGGACGAAATACAAAATTTAAAGAAGTTGAATTTGTTACTGATTAATACATCTTCCATGGTAACATGGAGGAAAATATTGGCAACTATCGAGCCACTTTTACAATTACCGGTAGAAATTGTTCTTTCTGGAATAAAATTACCTTGCAAGCTAATAATGTACAATAATTATATCGTTCCTTCCAGCAATTGTCTCTGAAATGTCGGGCGATTCGCGCGAGCCGTCGATACGTTTTTCCTGGTAACTTCTCGATCCGTGTAAGCACCGTCTGAAATTCAATCGGCTCCTTTCGCGCTTCCGTGGCGGGCACGGGACGAAAGGAGGGATGGACGACGCGAATCGCTGGTTTCGCAACTATTCGCGGAATCTGAAAAGTCAAAATTCGCAGTCGTAGTCCGCCTTTTCCAGCCCCCGGGACGCTCCCTCTTAGGTGGTAACGCCGCTGCAAGCAGAAACGTAGGTATTGCCGGAGTTCTCAGGGTTTCGAGTCTGCTGACGGTGCGGGGGAGGGGTTGTGCGGGGCGGTGTGTGGGGTGGGGTGGTAGTTGGAAAAGGGAGACGCGCCCACCCTCGTGCAGCCACCCGTTGAGCCCCCTTACGTCTTGCCTTACCCCTCCGTCAACCCCTGAACGACGATACCACGGGCACGAAGAGGGTGGAGGAAGCCGGCAGAGAGAGTCTAAGGTAGATTATATTATTTCTCCGCCCCCGCCGGGGGCTCACCCGCCATTTTGTGAATGTTAAATCATTTATTGATCCAAGAAGGTGGCACTCACCCTCCTACCTCCTCTCGACCTACCCCCGACTAGAACTCACGCCACCCCCCTACCTCCCCCGGTTGCCACTACGCCACCCGGCCGACGTCTGAAAGGGGCCGATCCTTATTCCGCGAAGCGAATTTATATGTTCACCCTGTCCGCGTTCGTGTGCGTGTGCGTGTCCGTGTGTCTTTCTCGCTACGTTTCAACGTGTCGGTGCACGCGCGGATCCACGAGCGTTTCGTTGGTGTGCGAGAATTTCGGAACGAGCGACGAATTTATGGTCTCGCGAGGCTCGATTCCAAAACCCACCCCCCACCCACCAACGGTCCCGGCTATTCCTTTGGACTTCGTCCGGCTTCAGACGGCACCCTTATCCGTTCCTCCCCGTCCAGGCTTCTTGAATAATAGTTGCCTGTTTCCGGCCTCGCCTTGGGATCGAGGAACGACTCGAAGATCCAGGGGCTTTTGCCGGATTTATCCACCCAGATGGTGAATACCGAGCAACGACGAACAGAGTGGTGAGGGGAGGGTGACGCGCGATTTTGACATTTATTTCCTGCCGCCTGCTCGAATTGCTCGGATCGGTAACTCGGTTGAAAGCAAGCTTCGTCGTACGGATTTCGGTGTCCATGCTCGATGGAACTGTTTCGAAGGTACATTTTTCAATTTAGAAGTATCTACTAACACGTGGAATTCTATGGTATTCATATATGTATGACACCAATGTTTATATGTATATATGTATGTATGTATGTATGTAAAACACCCCGTGACGTCATATTTACAGTGTACGTAAATGTACGAACGATGCATGGAAATCCAATGGGTACGAGTTGGTAAAACTGGGCAAGGTCGAAACAACATAATTTGTAAAATATACATAGAAGGCTTTAAGAAATTTACTTGGATCGTCTATTAACCATATCGTTGCGCGTTGGAAAGATTTTTATTATCGAAGCTTCTATTCGAAGAACACAACCTGGCTTGAAGGTACACGACGATACAAATGAACAACAAAGTACGCAACACGGTTCATTGGTACTCAAGAATTTGCTACCAGATGATGAACACAAAATTGGAAATTTTGCGTGCGAGATTCGTGCATTGAAACTGAAAAATGACCAACGTTCATTTCACTCATGACGTTCATAAACGTTCATTCATCACGTTTTGAAAAGTTGTCAATTTCTCGTAAGAAGAGATCGAGGTATTTTCTGAAACTTGAAATCTCGTTTCTCTGAAGAGTCCCTTGGTAATGAATTTACAATCCTGGTTGTCCGAACAGGATCCCAAGAATATCGTACGCTAATTAAAGGGAGCCGTACAGGTCGAAGAAAGAAGAGACACGGAAGCAACGTACGCAAATAATTGGTTCGAAGATGCGTGACATTGCGCAGACTCGGGTGTTGGAAAAAGGCGATTTTTCCACGCGCAGAATCGTAAAAATCTACCACGCGCGCTGAAGAAGGGGTCGACGACGAGGAGGGAGCGGCAGGGACCAAGGAACGAACAGGGCCGAAAAATAAGGGCGAGGTCAGTTGGACGCGAGCCGTGGAAAAATTCACGCTAATTCGCGCGTGTTCTGGTCCATCTGTTTCCGTTTTCCAGCGCAGCACGAGGAGGTTTCGGACGCGAGGCACAATTTGTGGTAACCAAGGATGATCTACGTCACCGGATAAATCGAGGCTTATAGGTGGCAATAATCTCGAGGTGGGTGGATGATATCGGACGAACGATAGTTCGTTTCTTAGGTTAATTAAACTGTCACTAATATTACCCCATGCGTGAAATATCTCGAAGCTTGTGAATCAATTTCGTAGCTCGTTAAATTTAAGTTTGTAGAAGAACGTCAAAGTTTCTTTCTTTTATCGATTACTTATCGGGAATGGACATTTAGAAATAATTGTTCTTGTATTATTTTAAGGGGATAATTCAATCGTAATACTGAAAGCGTTTATTTTCATATTTTATTCTTTTTTTTACCTTTTATACCTCTTAATATTCAATCTTTAGTTTCTGTAGTTTTATAGTGGTATCGGTGACACCTTTCGTCGCTCAAATGTTTTGTCTATACGTTACGAATAAGAGAAAGTTAAAAAGTTTTGTATCTTTGTCAAATATTAGGTTGTTCGAAAAGTGATTTCGTTTTTTTTTTTTTTTGTGGAAATAAAACATGATTTTTTTAGAATGTGTAAATTATTAAATTATATATTCTCCATTTTGGAAAACGAAATCACTTTCCAAACAAGCCAATACTATGTTTCTCAACTTGTCGGTTGTACTTTGAGTCGATTTGATAACGCGTCTTTAAAACTCTATACAACTTTAATCGTGCAGTAATGTTTTACATTATTCGATATTTATGCACGAAATTTTAGAAAATTTAGTTCTCGTTAACGAAGAACGTTACAGAGTTGTTCGATAAAAGTGTGAATCGTTTCTTTTCTTTATCTTCTAATTATGCTGGTTAATTTTAAACTCTTGTACAATAACTTCCACTTTAGAGTGACAATAGCCAGTTCACTCAATAAGAGCAACAACGAGCGAGTCTCGCATTACATGCACCGAAACTTCGAAACGATACTGCATGCGCGTCGGTGTGTTAACTATGAAAGCGAAGTAAAAAATTAGTATACTTTTTATCACATCTTTGAATAAGTGAGTCCAAACAAGACCTCGTTCTTCGTCACTTTCAAAATAAAGTGACTTAAAGATAGTTCTTAGTACTGGAATCGTTTATCTTCTTATTTTATTTTTATTTTTCATTTTATTTCACACATAACAAAATCGTGTTTGAACTCATCCTCATCTAGAGAACTTCGTCGATCCACTGATAATACTCTCGCGGAGGTACAACGACAAACGTGAACATTTTTATTTTTGTTAACTTTTCGAGGCACAGTCGCCAAACGTGCGTTAGCGTTAAAAATCGCAATTTTTCGTAATACGCCTGAACAATTTCCACTCGTTCTATCACCGTATACTTCCCCACGATTAATTTCCCATCTGTCTAAACAACGTACGTTAAGTTTCAGCTTAATCGGTTCGACGTTTGAAAAATAGCGGGAAATTCGAATCGACCGGTGACGATTGGGACACTTTGTATATCCCAAAGTAGAAATTTCGATCTATCGTATCAACGAGTCGCTCGTATCAAACACAAAGTAGTCCATTGTGTTACACGAATCGAGTCCAAATGACTTTCATATAGGAACAGGTATCGCTGTACGATGTAAATCATCGAGGAAATCAGCTACTGGTTCGCGACTTTGCGATATTTAAGAGCGGTGATCGAGAACGACGCGTAACGAGAACGAATGGTGAAATTCCTCGGTGACGCGACCGCGATCGGTGATCGTTAACGCGTGCCAAGCGCAGAATTTGTTTTTACGAAATGCCAACGAGTCGTTGGAAGTCGCCACGTGGCATCCGTCATCGAACAACCCCGGCTCGATTATGCGGTTTCGCGACGAGCGACGATTATGCGACGCGGCGTCGCAATTTCACCGGCAATCCGACCGGGGGTGGGCAGGGGTGCGAGGTTCGATGTAAAAATCGAAAGAAATCGGTAAAGTGGCGCGCGGACGCCACAAGTGCCCTAACTATCTCGCAGCTGGAATTCGGAGCACGGTGATTATATGGACAGGACAGCGAAATCTCGGCGGTCGTCGAAATTTGCGGGACGAACGCGGCCCTCCCCCTCCCCTACCGCCCCCTGCCATGAAACCATGTCCGAATTCGCATTCCAACACACCAACCGACCCCCACCACTTTTGCCACCCTCGTTGCAACACCAACCCCCACGCTTCCTGCTTTCGGCTGGACGATCAACGAACACTCCGCGTGAAAATGTTACGCCACGATATCTGGCTTCCTCGTACGGTTCTGGTGAATTTTGCAACGAAGGATGATCGAAGGAATTTTAGAATCTTGGTACAGGTTAAAAATCTGATCGATTAGGAATCTATCGGGTAGTTTTTTTATTTCTTTTTACGAACTTCCTCTCGTTTAGGACTATGAATCTTTTGATCTAAAGTTTTGGGGACATTTATTTTAATTATATAAGTGTTTTATTTTATTTAATTTTAGTATTTTAGTAATTTTAGTTTATTTTTTTTTTTGAATTTTTAAAACGATTATCATCGTTGAATTATTATTGATTCGTACACGTGTTATACAGTTCTTTTCTGAAAAAGGTAATTTATTAGAAGAAGTGCTTGCTTCTGTACGTGAAAACATTATAAGTATATTTTTATTGCCTCGTCTGGTTCTGGTGAACAGAATTTTGCAACGAACGACGATCGAAGGAATTGTAGAATCTTGGTACAGGTTGCAAACCTGATCGATTAGGAATCTATCGGGTATTTTATTTATTTCTTTTCACGAACTTCCTCACGTTTAGGACTATGAACGTTTTGATCTACAATTTTGGGGAAATTTATTTTAATTATATAAGTGTTACACGAATTTTAGTTTATTTCTTCTTTTTTTTTAATTTTTAAAACGATTATCACTGTTGAATTATCACTGATTCGTACATGTGTAATACAATTCTTTTCTGAAAAAGGTAATTTATTAGAAGAAGAAGTGCTTGCCTTTGTACGTGAAAACATTATATGTATATTTTTATTGCCTCGAGGCAATTTATCTTTGCCTAGAGGAGACACTTTATGGCCTTGAAGTAAATTAACAATACGAAAGTGTATTGTAACTCTTATACACAATTGTGTATTCATTCTTTCGATAATGATTCTACAGTTAACTGTAGAATGTGTAGTGTCTTGTAACTCTTATACACAATTATTTATTCATTCTTTCCATAATGATTCTACAGTTAACTGTAGAATGTGTAGTGTCTTGTAACTCTTATACACAATTGTGTATTCATTCTTTCCATAATGATTCTACAGTTAACTGTAGAATGTGTATTGCATTGTCACTCTTATACACAATTGTGTATTCATTCTTTGGATAATGATTCTACGGTTAACTGTAGAATGTGTATTGCATTGTAACTGTTATACACAATTGTGTATTCATTCTTTGGATAACGATTCTACGGTTAACTCGTTTGCTTTCGACGTTCCATGACCTGTTTCTGAAAGAGGTATTTCAAGTATCTTGAAGCACGTTTGAAACTTTTAATCGAGCATTTTATAATCCCTCTTTCTTCAGAGGGAGCAACCCTCTGGGAAAGTACAGTAAAAGTTCGATCGACCGGTTTAAGCGGTATGACCGAATAAACGTCGGTTAATTCGGAACTCGGAGAGTATCGTTTAAACAATTGGGTTGTTCGGAAAGAACAATTTCGTTTTCCAAAATGAAGAATGTATAATTTAGTAAAATGTTTACACACTCTAAAAAAATCGTGCTTCATTTTCACCAAAAAATAACGAAATGACTCTCCGAACAACCCAATACATTCATTTTAAATATTTTCGTTTTGTGCAAGTATCTACACGAACGAGTATTATTATTTTATATCCTCCGAATAACGTAAAGTTCAAGAAAAAAAGAAAAATACCAAACAATTATTATGCTTAGTTTGCGAAAATAAGGGAACATGAAATAGAAAACCAAAAAACTTATAATCGATACTACGTATCGTGAAAAATGCATTTTTTAATTCGAAAGTAAATTAATTATAAAGGACTTCTTCTACAAAGTATTTTTATTCATTCATTTACTACTGTGATAGTTTATTAAGTAAGAAAAATGGCACGAATAATAGTAACGTTGAATACAACACAGTTTGAAAGAAGCACACTCGATAATAAATCCTAATTTACGAAAATAACGTAAAGTAAAAAAAAAAAAAGAAATATACCAAACAATTTGTCCAAATACACTTATCCGTACAATTGATTTATAAATTCTGACCAATTGTTCCTGGTCAATTTCGGTCTTGGTGATAAGAATAAACTCTTCGTTCTATTTTTTTAATCTTCTTGGCCATAAGAAATTCTTCCACACCATAGATATCCCCTAGAAAAATATATGGAAAATGCAACAATGGGCTTTTTCTATTTTTTTCAATCTTCTTGGCCATAGAAAAGTATTCCACGCCATAGGTATCCCCTAGAAAAATATATGGAAAATGCAATAATCAGCTTTTTCTATTTTTTTCAATCTTCTTGGCCATAGGAAATTGTTCCATGCCATAGATATCCCCTAGAAAAATATATGAAAAATGCAGCAACGAGCTTTTTCTATTTTTTCAATCTTCTTGGTCATAGAAAAGTGTTCCACTCCATAGATATCCCCTAGAAAAATATGTGGAAAGTACAGCAACGAGCCATCTTCTTCCATTTTTTTCAATCTTCTCGGCCATAGAAAAATGTTCCACGTCATAGGTATTTCCTAGAAAAGTATTCCACGCCGTAGATATCCCCAGGAAAAATATGCGTAAAGTGCAGCAACGAGCCATCTTTTTCCATATTTTTTCAATCTTTTTGGCCACACTAGAAAAATATGTGGAAAGTGCAGCAACAAGCCATTTTTTTCTATTTCTTTCAATCTTCTTGGCCATACTAGAAAAATATGTGGAAAGTACAGCAACGTACCATCTTCTTCCATTTTTTTCAATCTTCTGGGCCATAGAAAAATGTTCCATGCCATAGATATCCCCTAGAAAAATATATGAAAAATGCAGCAATGAGCTTTTTCTATTTTGTTCAATCTTCTTGGCCATTGGAAAGTGTTCCACTCCATAGATATCCCCTAGAATAATATGTGGAAAGTACAGCAACGAGCCATCTTCTTCCATTTTTTTCAATCTTCTTGGCCATAGAAAAATGTTCCACGCCATATGTATCCCCTAGAAAAGTATTCCACGCCGTAGATATCCCCAGGAAAAATATGTGGAAAATGCAGCAACGAGCCATCTTTTTCCATATTTTTTCAATCTTTTTGGCCACACCAGAAAAATATGTGGAAAGTGCAGCAACAAGCCATTTTTTTCTATTTCTTCCAATCTTTTTGGCCATACTAGAAAAATATGTGGAAGGTACAGCAACGTACCATCTTCTTCCATTTTTTTCAATCTTCTTGGCCATAGAAAAATGTTCCACGTCATAGGTATCCCCTAGAAAAGTATTCCACGCCGTAGATATCCCCTAGAAAAATATGTAGAAAGTACAGCAACGAGCCATCTTTTTCCATATTTTTTCAATCTTTTTGGCCACACTAGAAAAATATGTGGAAAGTGCAGCAACAAGCCATTTTTTTCTATTTCTTTCAATCTTCTTGGCCATATTAGAAAAATATGTGGAAAGTACAGCAACGTACCATCTTTTTCCATTTTTTTCAATCTTCTTGGCCATAGAAAAATGTTCCACGTCATAGGTATCCCCTAGAAAAGTATTCCACGCCGTAGATATCCCCTAGAAAAATATGTAGAAAGTACAGCAACGAGCCATCTTTTTCCATATTTTTTCAATCTTTTTGGCCACACTAGAAAAATATGTGGAAAGTGCAGCAACAAGCCATTTTTTTCTATTTCTTTCAATCTTCTTGGCCATATTAGAAAAATATGTGGAAAGTACAGCAACGTACCATCTTTTTCCATTTTTTTCAATCTTCTTGGCCATAGAAAAATGTTCCACGTCATAGGTATCCCCTAGAAAAGTATTCCACGCCGTAGATATCCCCAGGAAAAATATGCGTAAAGTGCAGCAACGAGCCAAGAGGAGGAAGCCCCGCGAGAAATCGCGCGCAGAGCAGACGGGAAGCTAGCTAGGCTTAGGCTCGTGGAAAATGCGGGATTTCAATTTGTTGGTCGAGTTCCGAGACGCGGAGAGCGTCAGGATCTAGGGTGCAGGTCGCGGAGGGTGTACGGGGCGCCATAGTTCGGTGGCCCCACCCCTGACGCGCCGCTTCGGCTAGGGTCGAGGATCGTAGGGGCGGCAGGAGGGAGGAGGGTACTGCAGGGGAGGCCAGGCAGGGCTGCGAATGATATAGGGGCTGGGACGCCATTTTGAATTAGCCGTGCTTAGAGAGCGAGCAAGAGAGAAATCGTCCGCGAACGATGAAAGAAGACGGATTTCCAGAGGGCTGAAAGAGAAAGGACCGTAGGACGGGGCACGGGGAGGGAGGGGGTGAGATTTTTAGGAGACCCTTAGCAATGGTCGCTCGAATCCTCTCGCGTCCCTTCGACGAAACTCTAAACGCTGTTTTACCCCTCTAAACAGCCCCGTAAGCTTTCGCTTTTACGGAAAAAGATCCCCAGACCCTTCCGGCCACTTTGTGCGCTCTACGATCGTTTGAGTTTCCGTTCGGGAACCCTTCCGACCCGTTCGTTCGAGAGTTTACGAAAAATTTATGAAACTTTGGATTTGGATTTAGAGAGAGCGTTTAAACAGAGGATTCTTGATAAATCTTCCGGTCGTGTCAGATGTGAGTATAAAGGTTATGTACGGTGTTGGTTTTTGGAGGGTGTAAGGAGGAAAATTAGCCAATTGTTTCATTTTGACGACCTTGAACGCTGTTTGATCGTGGATCATCGCGATCGTTTCAAAATGCTCCGTTAGAAGATAAGTAGAGAAATATATTTTAATGGTAGAATGATCTTTTTTGGTAACGAATATTACAAAATTATGTCAATAAAATTGTATAGTGAGGAAATGAATGTAAAATGAAAAATTTTTGTACAAAATATACGGAATCTATGATTTATCCAACGCATCTTTTTTCTTCAGTAAGTATAAGTACACAAGTTGTTGAGATGGATTTGAATTTTAAATTTCTCATTTTTCTATACACATTATGTTATAAATAGGATATTACGTATATCTTAATAGTAGAATGATATTCTTCGATAACAAATATTACAAAATGATATGAATAAAATTGTATAATGAGGAAAAGAAAGTAAAATAAAAAATTTGTGTCAAAAGTATACAGAATCTAAAATTTATCCAAAGCATTTTTTTCTATCAGTAAGTATAAATAAACAAATTATCGAGATGTCCTTGAACTTTAAATATCTCATCTTGCATATTATCCTCTAAGGTATATTTTCCTGTACACATTGCATAATAAATACGGTATTCCATATATATTAATAGTAGAATGATATTCTCCGATAACAAACATTACAAAATGATATCAATAAAATGGTATCTTCATTGAAAGTGAGGAAAAGAAAGTAAAAATTAAGTAAGTAAAAACCAAAAATTTATATAAAAAATATACGTAATCTAAGATTTATCCAAGACACCTTTTTCCATCAGTAAGTAAACAAATATAAGTATAAGTAAAAAAACAAGTATAACTAAACAAATTATCGAGACGTCCTCGAACTTCAAATATCTCATCTTGCACATTATCCTCTAAGGTATATTTCTCTGCACAAATAGCCAAATAAATACAGTACAGCCACTACCACTATTATTAAAACTACAATTACCATCACTATCCAAATCGATACAAACCCTTTTAAATAAACTCGCAACGCGTGTTTCGAAACCTCCACGACTGACGTGTCTCTGACCATAGAAACTCGAATCCGTATCGGAGCGTTCTCACAGGGGGCAGTTCTTTATCGAAATTAAAATTAACGATGTTATTCCAGCCAGCTGTCGGCAACGTATTTTTCAAGCGCGCGCGAACTGGCGTGAAAGTGAACGCGCGCGAAAAGCGAATTAAAATCCAGCGAGCTCGGATTAACGTTGGGGAATGCTTATTATTAAAACTCGCGGGTAAACGAAAACCGCGATAAATCGCGAAATCAGCCTGAGGGAGGGGGGACCGTGAAACGAGGATTCGCGGGGCACGCGCATCGCGATCAGTGAAATTAGGTCGTCGACTTTTTATCAGGCTCGTTAGCAGTCATTTAATTTCACGGTGATACACGCACCGCGCCGGCGAAAATGGATTATCGGTACCTCCGGCAAATGCGTGCGTATCGAATTACAACCCCGGTAGCCGGAGACGCTTACAAAAATTAATTGCCCGATAGACTGAATAATTAACCGGCTGGGAGCGTATAATTGCGCGTATTTAATTTCCCACGCAAATTCGGCAACCAGCGTCCGAATCACGCTCGCGAATAATTTTATTATAATTGCGTCGTATAGCCGGATTTAACGACCGGCTCGATTCCACGGGAACAAAAAGTAACGGAAATCGCCGAGATTCACTTTTCCAAGGGTAAACGAAATCGGGTCCTTTCACTCCGCTAGAAAAAAGGGAGAGTCGAACGATTTAACCGGACTTGATAATCGTATTTGCGAATCCACACCTGGTTGCATTGGATTTTAAACGGTTCTTTAAACGTTAAATTGGTCATCGTGTTGTTTCGAACGAGTCTCTAGTATTTCGTGCTCTGGTAAAAAACTGTCCAGTGTTTGTTGAGAAAGAAAATTAATCGGGAGTAAAGTAAACTCGGAACTTTAAAATTGGATAAATTTTTTTTGACAGTAACAGATCGGTGGTAGGAGTACGATTCGAATGGAAGAGTTATTGTAAATTTTAATTTGTTATTTAAAAAGACTTGGATCGATATTTCGGTTGTTTTCGATTTTATCGAAAATTTGCAACAACTTTTGTTATATTTCGTTTTGTTGCACAAGTAACGTTAAGCAAGATATCGTGTAAATTTTAATTTGTTATTTAAAAAGACTTGGATCGATATTTCGGTTGTTTTCGATTTTATCGGAAATTTGCAACAACTTTTGTTATATTCCGTTTTGTTGCACAAGTAACGTTAAGCAAGATATCGTGTAAATTTTAATTTGTTATTTAAAAAGACTTGGATCGATATTTCGGTTGTTTTCGATTTTATCGGAAATTTGCAACAACTTTTGTTATATTCCGTTTTGTTGCACAAGTAACGTTAAGCAAGATATCGTGTATTAATATAAGCTTGAGTACATTAGATAAGTACACTCGAGTCGAACAATATTTAAAGTCCGAGTATTGTGCTTTTCGGTGACATCGGTCCGCAAATAAAATTCGGTCGAAATGGAAATACAATGTTATATCTAATTATTCGGTGTTTCTTTTTCTTTTTTGATTTCATGCAAATGAAACTATTACAAACTTTATAACTTATTTACACGTTCTTAAAATTTTCTTGATTTAAATTTTAAGCAAGGGTTGTTCGGAAAGTCATTTTCCAAAATGGAGAATATATAATTTAATAAAATGTTTCTACACTCTAATCGTGTTTCATTTTCACCGAAAAAACGAAATGATTTTCCGAACAACCTAATGTATCCTAATTCCTGGCAAGAAGTTTCTTACATCAGGTATGTAGAGTTCAAATCGATCCACCCTGTAGACACGCTTCGAATTCAATCGTTACACGTTCTCATACGATGCCGTCACAAACAGTGAAACAAACGCGAAAATGCATTTTATTCGTGTGGATTTCGAACGTGCGATGGCCGTTTATGATCAATAAAAAATATCGATCCAACAAAGTGCCAGTTCAGAAACAGTACCGCGTGGTACGAACGCCAAACTACTGAATACGATTAACCAATTTACCTTTTCGGACGCGAGAATGGCGTACGTGTACGTGATATTTTAAAGTTAATAGTTTTGCGATCTACACACACACACGCACACGTTACGTATACATGGACACTTATGAAACTGTGTAATGGTCTGTGCCAACATATTTTAGACCGTGTACGAACAACTTTCTCGAAAATGTTTAAAAAAATATTAGTTAGCAATATTTAAACGAGGGTCATACGAACAACTTTCTCGAAAATGTTTCAAAAAATATTAGTTAGCAATATTCAAACGAGGACCATATTTAATTTCCAGGTCCAAAAAATCGATGCTCAGGCTTTGTGTTTAATATTTAGTAAAAAGTTATAATAAATCAGATTTTACAAAAATAGATACTCGAGATAAATTTGATAAAATTTATAATCCAAGAAAACTTACGAAGTATCGTGTGACGATACGATAATTGGTTAACAAAAATTTGGCACGAATAATTCAGTCCGAGTGCCAGTGACAACCTGAAAACCAGGTAAGTGAAACTACTTGTACCATTATCTCGTCGGTTTGCTCGAATCTGCATACATGCAGAAAGAACCAAAGACACAGAACACAAACACAGAAGTGTGTAAAATAATGTTTTGTTTATATTATTTTGGACGTGGAAAAAACGGTGATAACAAGGTTTAAGAAGCATCGTAGAGGACACGAAGGTTACAGTGATGCAGGGTTCATAGACCACGGGTGACACAATGTCTACAATCTTGTTTGGTTTTGCATACATTGAGGACGAACCTGCGAAACAGCGAGGGCGAGTGAGACACAGTTAACACGGATGGGAATAACTCTACGACAACCTGGAGGACAGGGCCATTGATACTATATTTGAAGGTTAAACAAATGTAATAGCTCGTGTAAATTTTTTCTTTAGAAATGGTGGTGATAAGGCGAAATTTCAAAGCTTTGTAGGGGACATGGAGGTTAGGTCGACGTTGAACACAAAGGGCTCCCCAATATTAGGTGGATACTGAACACGAAGGTTAGGTCGATGTAGAACACGAAGGTTAGGTCGATGCTGAACACGAAGGTTAGGTCGACGTAGAACACGAAGGTTAGGTCGACGTTGAACACGAAGGTTAAGTCGATTCTGAACACGAAGGTTAGGTCGACGTTGAGCTCGCGGAACACGGATTTATTGGTACTATATTTGAAGGTTAAACACATGTAATAACTCGTGTACATTTTTTCTTTAGAAAAGATGGTGATAAGGCGAAATTTCAAAGCTTTGTAGGGGATATAGAGGTTTGGTCGATACTGAATACGAAGGTTAGGTCGACGTTGAACACGAAGGTTAAGTCGACGTTGAACACGAAGGTTAAGTCGATGCAGAACACAAAGCTTAGGTCAATGCTGAACACGAAGGTTAGATCGACGTTGAACACGAAAGTTAGGTCGATATTGAAAACGGAGGTTAGGTCGATATTGAACACGAAGGTTAGGTCGACGTTGAACACGAAAGTTAAGTCGACGTTGAACACGAAGGTTACGTCGACGTTGAACACGAAGGTTAGGTAGATGCAGAACACAAAACTTAGGTCAATGCTGAACACGAAGGTTAGGTCGACGTTGAACTCGAAAGTTAGGTCGACGTTGAACACGAAGGTTAGGTAGATGCAGAACACAAAACTTAGGTCAATGCTGAACACGAAGGTTAGGTCGACGTTGAACTCGAAAGTTAGGTCGACGTTGAACACGAAAGTTAGGTAGATGCTAAACACAAAGGTTAGGTCGATGCTGAACACGAAAGTTAAGTCGACGTTGAACACATAGGTTATGTCAACGTTGAGCTCGCGGAACACGGATTTCTCAGTGCTCGAAGGCCCGATACGATATTCGCGAATGAGAAGTGACGCGCTCATTAGGGCAAACGCGTCGCAAAAATGAATCGCACGGTAATCAAGCCCGCGGAAAAGGAACACCGCGTTATGGGACACGATCGCACGATTAATTTCGCAGTCGATCCTCGGGCATACGTTCTCTCCCCGTCGTTGATTTTCACAGAGGGGATGGCCAGCTGGTAATCGTTTCATTTGCCTCGATTCGTTTGACACGATGTAATCCGGTCGCGTTGCGAACTCGTCTGTCGCGTTAATTATAAACTTCATTAGCGCCGGCCGGGCTGTATGACGTTTAGGCACCGATGGGAAGCGTGCATTTTTGCCGGACAGACGTGCAGCATCGATCCGCAGCAGATTTTATTTATTCAAAGGTCCCCGGCGTGGCCGGACTTGTTACGAATTTACAAACCCCGAGTACCGTACTCACGCGCTGCGTTACTTACGGATTAATTAACAACGTGTAGAAATAGGTGGTCGTTCAAGTTTTTACGCTCGTCGGTGGCCCGGTCTGTTTAATCGAAACTAAACGGAGAGATCAAAGATCGTGTGAAATATCTTTTCCACAAGTTGGAATTTTAACGCAAACACGTTTCATAAAAGTAAGAATATTTTTATAAGCGTTGCTCTTTCGAAGCAACACTTTGATAAGGTTTGTCGACCATTTTTTATTGGATTTAAATTGTACGCGTTAGAAAGTGGATGGAGATACTAATACTGTGCTGAGATAAGAAAAGAAAATACAATTAACTCTAGAACGTTCGGTACAAAGGTGAGGTATAGCTATCAGCTGTTATTAATCTAATCTTGATGTTAGATAATCTACTTATGCCTAGTGAAAGTAGATCTCAATGGAAAAAGAATATTAAAATATTGCTGGAGACTCTAAAAAAAATAAGTTACAACATTTCGTACGCAACCCGCTTAAATTCACGACTTGTAAAATATATAAGTGTCTCCATTTCAGTTTCTAATTTTCCAAACCAATATTAGTAATCCACTTTATTGAAAATAATACGACATTTGATAGAAAAAGAATTCAATTATATAAGAAAATACTTATTACATTCCTCGCTGTTAGATTCCCCCAGCTTTTTCTCAAATTCTTTTATCCTGCCGCCCTCTATCATCCGCGTCTCATCGTTACTTTTCGGACAGTAAAAATGTTTGCCCTGATGCACCGACAGAGAGCTCAGTACACAGTTCGTAAAATTCACACAGATGGAACTACGCGTACGTTCCACGGTCGGTAAGGCAGTGGTCTTCCTTACTCCACAAAACACATATTTAATATCCATCAATAAAATCAACGATCACACCGAAATAAAAATGTTCAATTAACCCATACGTTCACGCGAACGAATTCTTACGAAGAATTCCCCGTGGAGAATTGTTTCGGGAATACTCGAAGGAATCGCAACGTAGGAAAATACTGGATAGAATTGAGTGCATCACGGGCACATGCATCAAGTGGCTTGTAAACTGCCCTTAAATTTCCCCGCTCTAAGCCTGCTAGCTACGCGGAAAAATCTATGACCCAGCTTAAAAGACGCCGGTTCTAATTGCCCGCCAGGTCGGAGGCAGTTAAAGTAAGTCTCGCGGGGGATGGAAGCCGTTCGTGAAATAAAAAGAGGCGAACAAAGGGGTAGCTGGGAGCTTCTGGAAGGCATTTCCCGGTTTCTGCCATTTCCGGTGAAACGAGCCGGCGGAACGTAAACCCTTGATACGATTAATTGCGCTCGCTGCGAATTTTTCGCGAATTCTCTCGACCGAGCTCTCCGCGTGCTGGTTTCCCTCGCTAATTTAGAATCCTCGATTTCGCGCGTTAAGGGCCACCGGAGCGGAGTGCTTCTCCGCATCTCTGGTGTTGTTCCGTACGCGGATGAAAACCGGAAACGCGGCGGTAACCGCGTTGAAATTTGCCTAAAAATTCACGCTCGCGGTATTAATCCAATTTGCGCGAAACAAATTCTCAGCCAGCTTTACCAACAGGGAGAAAAAAAGTGAACGAAGGAGGTGGGACCGTGATGTCGAAGAAAAAATAAAACAAGGTACAAGAGCGTTGGTGCGCCAGTTCCGATGAAATTTATAATTTGCCGAAGTTGTTCGCGGCGAGGGCGATAATGGGGGCCCGGGGTTGCTTTGGGTCTAGCCTCGTTCCTTTTTAAGTTTTAAATAGTTTCCCGCGAGTTTTAATTAGGAAATTCATCCCGCCAACGCCCCCCCACGCCCTCCATTTGCCTCTATTACGGTCGAGCCCGCTCCGAAGACAGCTCGGACCGACCCAGGGCTTGGAGGGTTGGGCGGTGAAAAAAGGGATAACGATCGTCGTTTTTCAGTTAACACCGAGGAAAATAGTAGCGAACTTCTAACGAGTATTAAAACACGGAAATTCTCCTCGAGAAATATTGTTTGTACTTTACTATTAACGATAGGGAGGGCATACGGGGATGTGTACGAGAATTATAGTTCTGCGTCAGGAATGCGTTCGTACAGGGTGGCCCAATCGTCACCGGTCGATTCACTTTTCGAACGAGACTCGAACAGTTTAAGTAAACTTGAGATTTATTATTCTTTTAAAATAACAAATTAGTGAATTTATTTTTTTTAAATTCAAATCGACGTTCGTGATAATACAAGGAAGTTTTTCGAAACCGAGTTGGATTAATTGTCCATTCAATGATGAGTAATTAATCACTAACCAGCGACCCTCGTGAGTGATACAGACCTCAGCACCATTGAATACGCTCCTTTGAAGCTTGCGGTTCTAACCATTCGATTAGCTTTCTTTTAAAGTGAAGATTTATCTGTAGAAAGTACACTTGGAAAGTAGTACTTGGAGTAGACACGAGTGACCTGTAAGCTTACCGACTATAAGAAACGTTCTTGGTGGATCAGAATTCGCTTGTATTTCTTTTCAAGGAAAAATCTCTCCTCAACAACTCGTGTACTAATACTATACATGCTCGCGACGCCTGCCTTGGTTATTAAGGTTCTAGACGCTCGGAAAGGATACTTCCAGGCCGGCCTTGAACCGTTGACAGCCTGCAGTCAAGGACACTACAGTCTCAGCACTTTATAATTTGTACAATGTGACTATATTTGTTCTTCTGGCTATACCTGTAAGAGCTAGAGACATCAAGTTCAATTTAAGGAGGATATGGATAGTAGAGAGCCCACAGTCAAGGACACTACTGTCTCAGCATCTTATAATTTGCACAATGTGACTACATTTGTTCTTCTCGCTGTACCCATAAGAGCTAGAGACATCAAGTTCAATTTAAGGAGGATATAGACAATTAAGAGCCCACAGTCAAGGACACTATCGTCTCAGCAGCTTATAATTTACACCATGTGACTATATTTGTTCTTCTGGCTACATCTTAACCAGTCCACAGAATTAGAAAAAATAATTCCAAATTAAGGAGGATATGGATATTTGTTCTTCGGGCTACACCTAACCCAGTCCACAAAATTATAAAAATCAAGTCCAAATTAAGGAGGATATGAATATTTGTTCTTCTGGCTACACATTAACTAGTCCACAGAATTAGAAAAATCAAGTGCAAATTAAGGAGGATATGGACAGTAGACAGCCTACAGTCAAGGACACTACCCACTTTATAATTTGCACAATTAAATGCTAAAATCTAGAAACACCAAGTTCAATTCAAGGAGGATATGAACAGTTAAGAGCCCCCAATCAAGGACACTGCCATCTCAGCACCTTATAATTTGCACAATGTGACTATATTTGTTCCTCTGGCTACACCTGTAAGAATTAGAAAGATCAAGTCCAAATGAAGGAGGAGTGTCTGATAACGTTTGCCCCGTGTAGAGAAGGTTTGCGTAAGAGAACCGACCGAAACGTCCTATCCAATACGATTCTCAGTTTCTTCGTCGCTGAGGGGTTAAACAACCCTCGTTGGAAACCACCCTCGTAATTTTTCCCGGGCATCGAGTTTTCAAACGCGGATCCCGGCGAATCGCGGAGCGTTATGTCAATCTTGGGAGCTTCTCGATATCGCGAGCCAGCGGAGTCGCGGAAAGGGGTGGACGCGGAGAGGGGGATGAAAAGAAGGAAAAGTGAGGCAGAGCGTCTTCATTGTACTCCGTGTGGCCGGTAGCATCGATCGTCGTACTTTTTGCTTCACCCCTTTCGCTTTGATACGGCCCAGTCGGAGAAGCATCACCCAGCCCCCACCCCACCCCCTCAGTCACCGTTACCCCAGCTCGACCGCCGCTCCAGCCACCCCTCCAGCAACCCCATTCGCCGTTTACTTTATTCTTATCTGAAATACTGGAGAAGGTGGTCGACAAGAGGTTCCCTCGCTCTTTCTTCGTGCCTTTCCAACCCTCCACCACCCCCCATCGGACCTTCTCCTTTCTTCCCTCGGCCTTCGAGAAGGGGGTGGCTCACCACCCCCTCCCGATCCAGGCTCTTCGCCTTCGCGCCCGGCGAAACGAGGAAAAACCTGGTAAAGAAGCGAAAGAATGGTGGGGATGACCTCGTTGGTGGGGAGTCTTTACGGTTTTTAGGGGTTGCTTTAGTTTCCCTCGCCCGCGGCCGCGTTACTCTGCAATATTGCGTGTACGTGTTCAGGGTTGTGGAATCGCCCCGTTTGGGAAGTGCTCGCGTTCGATTCGCAAAATCCGGCTTTGTTTTTCTTCAGCTACGTGCAGGCATGTTCGTACACGATTGTGTTTAAATAATTGCACCGGAGCAAGACACCCCCTCAATTTTAATAATCAGATCGGTCGTTAATTCGGGGATAAAATCAGGCTCGTTGGTCGCAACTGTGTGCGAGAGGGCGTCGGTCCTTTGCGTAAACACGCATTTCTCATTTTTCAGAGTTAAGGAATATTTGTAACGTTTATTGTACCAATAAATAGAAAACGCAACCCCGGAGACTGCTGTCCGAGCCAACTTCGAATTCGCGGGGTAGTTGAAACGTCACGTTGTTATTGAACTTGTTTCTTATCAGCCACGGCGCACCACCGCAAGTACGATGCAGTCGTTGTTTAGAAAATAAGTCACCTAGCACGATGCGCAGCACGCAACAAATTCAACCTAACTGCTACACCCTCCCAATCACGACGGGATATGTTGACGAACGGATTCGTCGAAATATTTTGTTTACCAAAATCACCCAATGAATCGTATCGATCTCCAGGGATCACCCGGTACACAATTGTTGTTTTTTTCTTCTTTGGATCACTGGACAAGTGATCCAAAGTCATCGATCCCCGTACGAGCCCCCAAATAATTGTTATACTCGTACGGAGTATCGATATATATTTAAGAATATTACAAGTTACAGTATTGTTAGTATTAGACGTGATGTTGGTGATTAATTTCGCTTTTCACAAAGGTAGATCGACCGCGTATTGAACTAAGCTAATCGTCTTGATGCCCTCGGCATGCGTCTTTATCGTCTTTGTTGCTTATGTCTTTTACTGGTCTTTCGCATTAATGCGTCTTTCTAACTGTATCGTCTTATTACGTCTTTTCACTCATACCGTATGCGACATACTCTCCGGACATACTCTCCTAGTCATACCGTCTCATACTGTCTGTGACATACTGTGTTGTGTCCCAAACGTTCCTCTCACAATCTATATAGCCACGCACATTCATTCTCTTTCATTTCAATCCTCAGTCTTTCAGACATATTACGACATACTACGACATACTACCACATACTACCACATACTACGATATACTACGACATATTATGACATACTACGACATACTACGACATACTACGACATACTACGACATACTACGACATATTATGACATACTACGACATACTACGACATATTATGACATACTACGAGACACTACGACATACTACGACAAACTACCCGCGACATACTGTCCGTGACATACTCTTACGTACTCTGGACATACTGTGGACATCCTTTTTGTAACTTTTGCCCTAAACGTTCCTCTCGCGGCTTATATAGCCACGCACATTCATTCTCTTTCATTTCAATCCTCAGTCTCTCAGACATACTACGACATACTACGACATACTACGACATTCTACGACATTCTACAACATTCTACGACATACTACGACATGCTACGAGATACTACGACATACTACGAGATACTACGACATACTACGACATACTACGAAAAACTACGACATACTACGACATACTACGACATACTATGACATACTACGACATATTATGACATACTACGACATACTACGACATACTACGACATACTACGACATACTACGACATACTACGACATACTACGACACACTACCCGCGACATACTGTCCGTGACATACTCTTACGTACTCTGGACATACTATGGACATACTTTTAGTAACTTCTGCCCCAAACGTTCCTCTCGCACTCTATATAGCCACGCGCATTCATTTTCTTTCATTCTCTTTCACCCAAATCCTCAGTCCCTCTCACTTCAGACATTCGGTCACGTTCAACCATCCTAATCGTTCGTCTTTTCCAAACACTCTTCACTTTCTCCAAACCACACGTATTCCCTTTCATCCCCATGCATTCTCACGCTCGATCGTCTCGCAAGATCCCCAGTAAAGGGATACTCGTGCCTTTCACGAAACCTAACAAACAAATCGCCGCCAAATATTTATCCTAACCCAGATCTGTCCTCACGCACTATCTCGTACAGGTCTGCTCTCGAAGCAAGCCCAAGTGGACACGAAAAATTCAATACCACAACAATTGCACAAGAATTCCATACAGGTACCTCTGTTTGCTTATATCGGTGGGTCTGGACATTTTTAGACGCCTCTCGGCCTGATCATTTTACGAGCGAGCCCTGCCACCCTGTCTTTTCTCCGAGTTTACGAGGGCACCCCGTAGGGCCACCCTTTATCGCCGTACCGGCACTTTTTAGACGCGCGTAAAGGAGCCGAACGATGCTTAAAACCGTCCGAGTTTTTAGTATCGCGCGATCAACGGCATCTATACGCCTTCCCGTGCTCACAGAGGAGGTGGTGGTTCCTCGTAAGGGTCGCCCGCTTAATGATCCCCGACTTTTCTTTGATTAACCCATTTGCATCAAAGCGCGGAATAATACGCGAACCTACGACTGTCCACTATCACCAAACGCGGAATAATCCGCGAGCCTACGACCCCCACTTTACAAGTTGCAACTGGTACGTTTAACCATTTCTGAGAACTTTTCAGTTCCGTTGGTTTAATATACATCGGTGTATTCTAAATAAGTTTGACTCTTTGGTGAAAATCTTTCAAACTGCCACTACGAGTGTTGCGAGCACGCAAAAATCCGCGCAGTGCGCAAAAAAGGCTATAGAAAAATATTTTGCTGTATAATATTGTGTATTGATCTTTTTAAACGGTATATTGTTAATAATCTCCATAAATAATTCCCGGTCCGATTTCGAACACGTTTCACCGGTTCGCGTTCGTTTCCACGCACTCGTTTCGTATCACGTTCGTTCCTCGCCCTTTGTACTATAAAATGTTTTTTTTTTTTTTTTTAAGTTTCACACGGTGTACACGAGCACGTATCGAAAAACTTGGATGGTCGATAAAAATACAAAAGAAATCTTCTCAGCGTGCACCGAGTACGCTCGCGATTCGTATTAATGTTCTCTTCGCGAAAATCGTCGCGAAACGTCATCCCCTAATTACTTCGTGCCAGTTCGTAAACTTCTCGGTGTCTCGAATTTCCGTTCGAGCGTTAGCGGTGTCTTTAAGTTTCTACGCACACAAACGACGATTTACAATGCAAAGTTCCTTCGGGGATTTTCTTTTAATCAACGACACCCGTCCCCGAACGAAAGGGTGAGGCGCGAGTTCGTGCAACCCTTACGGTGGGCTCGCGATGGAGGAAAGAACGCTGACCGTAGGGGCTGCTTCCGGGTGTCCGAAACCTGTTTTACGATACACGGGTTTTCAAACCGTCCTCTTCTGTCCGCAACCCCTCGTAACGACCCCTCGCTCTCCTGCCCTACTAACCTCCGAGGGTAGGGATTAACAGTCTCTCGAGAAATAATTTATCGCGTCGCTCCGATTCATTTCTTCGATAAGGATTAAACGATCGTGTCGATTGTGAGCTCTGGTTATTAAAATCGGACCGGACAAAATGGCGGGAAAAATAATGGAAAGATGGCGGATGTTCCGGAAAGTTTCACCCACGCGAGCTACCACCGACTTGGTAAAAACAAAGGCTCTTGAATTTATCGTACGATCGAAAAGTCTTTATTATTTTCCCGGTCGAGCCGCCATCTTTTGTTTCACCCAGTCGCCTTGCCTTATGACGTCATAATTTATCCAACGTGATCCCCGTACCTTTCCCGCGCCCCTACTGCCTCACGGCAACCCTCCTCTCCTCTTTCTTTCCTACCAAGGCTATTGTCCTTCTCAAGAGATTATCGAAGGACCGAAATTCTCGTCCCGTAGACAAGAAACTCTCGACAGATTCGTAATTGTCGCGCGGATGAAAAATATCGAGGATCTCGCAAATTACACCGAGAACGAGACAGCTAAGTTTCAAAGCAACGATGTGGAATTTCGGAGAAGGAATAAATTTATCTTTGGTTGGAATTATAGACTGTTCGAACCATTTCGCACAATTCGAATTCGATTTCCCTCGAATTGCTCGGTTTGTTCGAATTGTCCAATCTTTTTTAAACGAACCGAACATTATTCGATGGATGGTGATAGTCGTAGTAGTAGTAGTAGTAGTTTAAAAGTGATTCAAAATAAACTTTTAATAACAAGAAATTCTTTTGACTAATTTATTTCATTTATTCCGTTATCATACTATATTTATTTTATATTTCTTTAAGAAGTAATTGTTCAAAACTGGGTGACAATTACGGGACAAATGTTGGTACTGTTTGTTGCATGATCAATGAGCAGATATTATTCGATGGTGATGGTCGTAGTAGTAGTAGTAGTAGTAGTAGTTTAAAAGTGATTCAAAGTAAACTTTTAATAACAAGAAATTCTTTTGACTAATTTATTTCATTTATTCCGTTATCATACTATATTTATTTTATATTTCTTTAAGAAGTAATTTTTCGAAACTGAGTGACGATTACGGGACAAACGTCGATAGTGTTTGTTGCATGATCGATGAGCAGATATTATAATTTAACCCTTTGCACTCGAAGCGTTTTCGCTACCTGAAACTGGCGCCCCGATAAAATCTTTTAAATCGCAAAATTAATACGGAATGGAATATTTTTATTTCAGTACTTGACATACATATGTTTACATCTTAAAAGTGTGTAATACCTAATTTCCAATTTGAATTTCGAGTCACAAAATTTTCCCGAATTGGAAAAAGTACACTGAATTGTGTAGTGTACAATTGCTAAAGTTGCTACAATTTGAAATAAACACGCGGAGGATAGTGGAAACCCTTCTTGACCAATGAAAAGTCATCGTAGACTCTGTAAAAACATTCGATAAAATTCATATCAAAGCATTCCAGAAAACGAACTGTATTTTTCTTTTAGAAATTCTAATTACGAAAAAGTAGATCTAATCTTTTCATTTCTCGTTCCGTTTACACGAAAGCTGTAGTCACTGTGTAATTAAAATTATAATTCACTCTGTGTGTAATACAAACATTGCTTCGTTTGTCCATTAGCCTGTTTCGAGTAATGGCGCACTCGGACGGGAGATCATTCAATAACCATGACGACGTCAAACGTGGAGCGTGAGGAGGTTTTTGCATTCAAAGAAATAACACAGTGTGGCGGATTAGTACAATTGTTTTTAGAACGATGTTAGAAGACCATAGATTATCGTGTTTCGAATTATTATTGAATAAATTTCACTTTCGACGTGCGTAATAATTTTTGCGTAAAACACTTTCATTTGTATTCAGACGACGTTGAAAACTATTCTTAAGCGATCGACAGTCGCAATAAAGAGTTCAGATGCGAGGATATTGTTTGTGAAATTAGAATTGAATAGGAAAACTCAAAATTAATATCGATCGATGAACAGTTACGAAAATCTTCGTTCGAAGAAGAACAATCGTCTCCAAGAAACACAAATGTATCAGATGACTTGGTAATCGTTAAGATTTTAGATCGTTAGACTTATTCGAACGATTTGATTTAAGGTCATCGGATGTTATTAGAATTTGAAAGATCGATCGATGAACAGTTGGAAAGACTATGGTTTAAAAATTTAAATCATCTTGATAATATTATATTCGATTCGATTTGATTTAAGGACATCGACTGTTATTAAAATTTAAAAGATTGACCATTGAACAGTTGGAAAGGCCATTGTTCAAAAAACCAAATCATGTTAAGAATACTATATTTCATTCGATTTGATTTAAGGACATCGACTATTATTAAAATTTTAAAAATTGACGATGAACAGTTGGAAAGACCATTGTTCGAAAAACCAAATCATGTTGAGAATACCATATTCAATTCGATTTGATTTAAGGCCATAAAATTTAAAAAATTGACCGATGAACAGTTGGAAAGACCATTGTTTAAAAAACCAAATCATCTCGAGAATACCGTATTCAATTGTTGGAAAGACCATTCCAACTCCGAACAATTGGAAAGACCATTCCAACTCCGAACAATTGGAAAGACCATTCCAACTCCAAACAATTGGAAAGACCCTTGTTTAAAAAACCAAATCATCTCGAGAATACCACATTCGATTGTTGGAAAGACCATTCCAACTCCAAACAATTGGAAAGACCCTTGTTTAAAAAACCAAATCATCTCGAGAATACCACATTCAATTGTTGGAAAGACCATTCCAACTTCGAACAATTCTAAAGACCATTGTTTAAAACACCAAATCATCTCGAGAATACCATATTCGATTCGATTCGATGTAAGACCACCGTCTATTATTAAAATTTAAAAAATCGACCATCGAACAGTCGGAAAAACCATTGTTCAAAAAACCAAATCATGTTAAGAATACTATATTTGATTCGATTTGATTTAAGGCCATAAAATTTAAAAAATTGACCGATGAACAGTTGAAAAGACCATCGTTTAAAAAACCAAATCATCTCGAGAATACCACATTCGATTGTTGGAATGAACATTATTTAAAAAACCAAATCATCTCGAGAATACCATATTCAATTGTTGGAAAGATCATTCCAACTCCAAACAATTGTAAAGACCCTTGTTTAAAAAACCAAATCATCTCGAGAATACCACATTCGATTGTTGGAAAAACCATTGTTTAAAAAACCAAATCATCTCGAGAATACCATATTCAATTATTGGAAAGACCATTCCAACTCCAAACAATTGGAAAGACCCTTGTTTAAAAAACCAAATCATCTCGAGAATACCATATTCGATTCGATTCGATTTAAGGTCACCGTCTACTATTAAAATTTAAAAAATCGACCATTGAACAGTCGGAAAGACAATTGTTCGAAAAACCAAATCATCTTAAGAATACCATACACCCTCGAAGACCCTAGCAACCGTTTAATCCCCTTCAGCTGTTGAGACTCTTGGGATTCAAGACGACCGCTGCTAGAATTCGAAATAAATACAGGAACGAAACTTGGTAACCGGTACCGACCAATTACCACTCACGGGGAGCTCTCATTTGCGAATACAATCGACACGATCGACCCACGGAAAGACGAATCGGGTGTTCTCGCGCGGATGCGTTAGTACTCTCACCGGGCGTGGAGAACATCGGACGTTCCGGGACGATCGTCGGATAATCGAAAAGCCAAGCGACGGGAAAATTGCGCGCGTAGGGTGACCAATCGTCCGTGAAAATTGAAAAACTATTTCGATCGGCACCGATACCGGATGGTGGGGCATCAAAGTTGCTCGAACTCGCGTGCGCCCGCGCGTTCACGCAACCGCTAATGTCGCCGGCATTAATGGTGTTTCGACGCTATGGCGTTTCTGGTCACCCATTAGCGCCATTCGTTAGCTACAGATAAAACTGGCGACGATTAATCATTGGTTAAATAAGCGAATCGCCGCTCCGTTCCGGATGAAATTTAACGACAAACGGCCAACTAATTGCCGTGCAATTAAATCAATAAACTGTCCGCGCTGGCTAACCCCCCTCCCCCACCCCCCGTCATTGTAACTTTATACCGTGTTACGAGGAATATGCAATCACCGGTGTCCTTGTTTTTATCTTCTTTACAACGGAACTCGAATCAGTGTCCGTTATCGATTCTTCGACGAATAGTCGCGATCTCTTGCATAGAGGAGATTCTAATCGAAATTCTAATCGTTGGTTAAACTTTCGTAGAAATACATGGGTTTAAATACGAAAAAGAGAATGAAAGAACTAGTTGGAACTCACTGACCAACTCCAACCCTTGTCATTGTAACTTTATACCGTGTTACGAGGAATATGCAATCAAGGTGTTCTTGTTTTTATCTCCAATTACAACGGAACTCGAATCAGTGACCTTCGTTATCGATTCTTCGACGTATAGTCACCATCTCTTGCACAGAGGAGATTCTAATCGAAATTCAAATCGTTGGTTAAACTTTCGTGGAAATACATGGGTTTAAATACGAAAAAGAGAATGAAAGAACCAGTTGGAACTCACTGTCCAACTCCAACCCTCGATAACTCAAACACACGGCTATCCAATCGACAGCTCGTTCTGAAAGCTCACCGTTGAAACTTCACGAGTCAATTTTTCCAGTGCCAACATTACGTTAGCCAGGTTCCTCCGTTTAGTCGCGAGTTCTCGGTCCACACGCCCCCGTCTTGAATAATTTCTCATCCAGGTCCGAGTAACCAGCACCCCGGTCACCTATCGGTCCAATTCGGGTGCTCGATTATCGGTGAATTTTCAGAAAAAATTAATTTCAATTCCTCGGGGCGAGACAGAAGCGAAGGGTCGTGGGTCACCGATTCGAGAGGGGACCGACGACAGCTGCTCGGACTTCAACCCTCGAGAAAGATTTTCGGAAGTGGGCCTTTTTCAAGGGACGATGGTCAAACGTGGTGTTTTGCATACCGGTCAAACGCGTTGCACGCGCTCCGCATACGCGTTTGCGGCGAGTTTGCAACCAGGCCGAGTTCAGTGTACCCTCGTCCTTCGGATGGGGTGCGTTTAATCACCGAGAGGACACTTAGCCCGCGTAATTAATGTATCGATGCGTCCCGCGAGTATCGCCCGCGTGAATCCTCGTCGGGCGGTTCGTTTCGGAATACGTGTCGTACCGAGTAGCTTGAAATAATCGGGACACACTTCCCGTTGCTCGCAAGTAGGTACACTCTGAGCGTGGAGACGATGTAAGGGTGCTTTTGGATTAATAGTTGGCGAGAATGATTCTGGTTTACCGAGGGTTTGCTGATAAGAGAGATGGAACTTCGAAACGAAATAATATGGAAACACTAGAGATAATCTGGTGTTTGTTGTTTTATTTACAAGCACATTTGTAAGTATATTTTATGAGTGAGAAGATGGTGTAATGGTGTTTTCTGATGAATGGTTGGCAAAAGTACTACCTTATAAAGGGTTTGCAAATAAGAGAGATGGAATTTTGAAACGAAATAATATGGAAACACTAGAGATAATCTGGTGTTTGTTGTTTTATTTACAAGCACATTTGTAAGTATATTTTATGAGTGAGAAGATGGTGTAATGGTGTTTTTGGATGAATGATTGGCAAAAGTACTACCTCATAAAGGTTTACAAATAAAAGGGATGAAACTTTGAATTGCAGTATTATGGAAACCCTAAAGATAATCTGGTGCTCGTTGTTTTATTTTCGAGCACATTTGTAAATACATTTTATGACTGAGAAGATGCTATAATGGTGTTTTTGGATAAATAATTGGCAAAAGTACTACCTTATAAAGGGTTTACCAATAAAAGGGATGGAACTTTGAATTGCAATAATATGGAAACCCTAAAGATAATCTGGTGCTCGTTATTTTATTTACAAGTACATTTGTAAGTACGTTTTATGACTGGGAAGATGCTGTAATGGTGTTTTTGGATAAATAATTGGCAAAAGTACTACCTTATAAAGGGTTTACCAATAAAAGGGATGGAACTTTGAATTGCAATAATATGGAAACCCTAAAGATAATCTGGTGCTCGTTATTTTATTTACAAGTACATTTGTAAGTACGTTTTATGACTGGGAAGATGCTGTAATGGTGTTTTTGGATAAATAATTGGCAAAAGTACTACCTTAGAAAGGTTTACAAATAAAAGGGATGAAACTTTGAATTGCAATAATATGGAAACCCTAAAGATAATCTGGTGCTAGTTATTTTATTTTCAAGTACATTTGTAAATACATTTTATGACTGAAAAGATGCTATAATGATGTTTTTGGATAAATAATTGGCAAAAGTCTTACCTTATAAAAGGTTTGCAAATAAGAACGATGAAACTTTGAATTGCAATAATGTGAAAACCTCTAAAGATAATCTGATGCTCGTTGTTTTATTTACAAGCACATTCGACGACATACCCAAAGTGCAATATCGTTTAAATAACCACCACATTGATAAGGCGACTACGACAATGAAATTCAAGAAATACCCAATTCTTGAAAATTCTATAGAATCGATCAATTTGTTCTCCAAGTAAAAACATTCTCTTTGTTTCTCGCGTTACTTCATTTAATCAACACGCGTTGAAACGTATCGATTGTGAACCGAACCAGTGACTTTGAATTTTTCCTCCAAACGACAAACTGTGAATTCTATTGGTAAATTACAATTGTTACGCACACTTGTTCGATAAATGCAACGGTAAGCTTGGTATCGTTTCTAGATTGGTTACACGGCTGGAGCCACCCGCAACTTCCTCTTCCGGTAAGAAATTTGTGATGTCGTGCAGCTTAGATTTTAAGTAGGTCTACTCTATAGATACTTGCCAAGTTTCGTCGCAATTGCTTTACCCACGATCTGGTGACAAACAGAGAAACTAATATCGGTCACTTTTAAACCTAACCTCAAAGAAATTACCATACAACCGATCTACTCATTTATTGAGAGGAAATTATATTTTATTTACGGTCTATATATTAGGTTGTTCAGAAAGTTATTTTTTTTTTGTGAAAATGAAGCACGATTTTTTTAGAACGTACAAACATTTTATTAAATTCTCTACTCTCCATTTTGTAAAACAAAATGACTTCCCGAACAACCGAATAGATTCTACCCTCGTTACGTTAACAAGGATTATTAAACACGTATAATTCAGGAACACGGTTACATGTATTACACGAGTAATATATTTTATAATATGTATCTAATATGGATAATACGCGGGTCCATTAAGTTCTTTAATTATACATATTTCGCGATGATTTATGCATCGAAAACAGGGATGGTGTTCACACGTTGTTGCAAACATGTATTACACTCATTATTCATAACATTATTAACCACTTCGAAGACGAATCATTCTCCGTGAAATAATTCAAATTTATTTCGTTTTGATAATTTCACCGGTCACTGCGACAATATTTAAACCGATAAAACCGCCACGGACACGTGTGTAACTCTCGCACCTAATATCAACGATAAATCTTTATCGCGCCGTGGATGCAATATTCAACGAACTACGGAAAACAATATACATCGATAAAGATAAGTACCGGTTGCGTACGCGAAAGCGAGATACAGCCGCGCACCGTTATTAACCTAACCTAACATCTATAAACAAGTCGATTCAAAGCCACGAGCGACCGGGGTGGGTTTCGGGATCCCCCGAAACCGTGTTCACGTTCTCCAATAGCGGAAAACAGGTTCGATAACGCGGTTCCTCTCGTTCGGCGTATAGTTTTCTTTTAAAAGCCGCGGGATTCGGTGGGAGGGAGCGGTGAGTTTTTGCGCGGGGAAAAGTCTCTGGCCGAGATGGTCGATAGGGGTGGGTGTGGGGTGAAAAACGTAGAAAGAGAGGAACAGAAACGACTCGCGATTTCTTGCATACCATTCGCATTACTGGCCTCATCCTCTCCAGACCCTGGAGCATCGAGCCTCATTTGCTTTTCCTTTCTCCCAACCCCTCGTTTCCTCATCCCACACTCCTGCCTCTGGCACCCTCTTTTTCCCTCCTTTCGACCGGCTGCCTCCGCCTTCCGTGCTCCGGCAATAAAAACAAAGGCGAGCGTTTTCTCGGTCTCGAGGCAGCTTCGAGGAAAATACTGCGATGCCGGTGTCGGTCAATACCTAGCTACTCTTCAAGAGTGAAAAAATAAAGAAACGAAAACCGACACGGATTGATCGGTAATGGTGGCGATGGGTTGGGTTCAAAAATTGAAAAGTTCAAAAAGAAAGTTAAATAAACGTTCAATTCGTCGAAGCTCTCGAGCCGAGCTCAACTTCCGGACGTGTCCGGGAACAATTGGTTTCCTTGGAAAAATTGAAAAGTTCAACCGAAATGAAAGTTAAATAAACGTTCAATTCGTCGAAGCTCTCGAGCCGAGCTCAACTTCCGGACGTGTCCGGGAACTATTGCTTTCCTTGGAAAAATTGAAAAGTTCAACCGAAAGGAAAGTTCGATTGTCATGGAAACAGAACGGTTCACAAGGTTTTGGAAATTTTAATGATTCTTAGCTTTATTTGTGAGTAATTATTGTTCGTAAGGGTCGATTTTATTTCAACTTCAAAAACTTTGGTGACTCGGTGTTACTCTTACCACTTCGAAGATTGAAATCCACTGAACGCAGGTTAGAAAATTGGACCTACTTTTAAACATTCGTCAAATGAATTTACAATCGGATAGGTGAGTTTACATGTACGTGAACACCAATAGAAAAGAATTCCATGCTCAGGAAATAAAAGTTTCGAGATCGCTGCAATTACAATGTCTTTATTACGCGTATTAAGAGTAAGTGCGCGCGTCGCGGCGCTGTGATTGCCTAATTGCGTAAAAACGTGCTACGGTCAAAGGCCATTTTGAAACCTAACCTCGAAAAAATTAACGCACAACCGGTCCACGCGTTTACTTTTGTACAGTTTACACGAGAATTGGGTAATTGATCTTGTTTGTCACCGTGAATGTAAAATATTACGCAATATAGGGGAGAGAAAATTTAATAAATGTTATACGATGTATTATTGTTTGAATTATTCGTGTATAATAATTCTTTCTTTTATCGAGCATTTTTGAAAAAGTGTGTTCAGGAGACACTTTCACAAGCCGAAGAATCTTTTCCACTCGTGTTCACGTATATGTAAATTCACTTATCCGATTATAAATTGTATTACACGAGTAATATTACATTTGATAAATGTTTAAGAGTAGGTCCGATTTTGTAAACTGCGTTCAGTGGGGTTTCAATCTTCGAAGTTGTAAGAGTAACTCCGAGTTACCTGAAGTTTTTGAAGTTTAAATACAATCGACCCGATCGGAACGAACAATAATTACTTACAAATAAAGCTAAGAATTATTTAAGTTTCCGAAACGTTGCGAGCCGTTTGTTTCCTTAACAATCGAACTTTCGTTTCGGGTGAAGTTTACAATTTTTCTAAGAAAACCAATTGTTCACGGACACGTCCGGAAGTTGAGCTCGGTTCGAGAGCTTCGACGAATTGTTTATCGTTAAATAACGAACGTTTATTTATCGCGATCGACTATTTTAAATCCCGTTTAATTCATTACGGTTCCGAACTCGAAAACCAAAACCCACCACTAACGTCATTAAATGGCGATTTACGTACACCGTCTCTCGCAATTATTATTCCAATGTGTTTCTACGTATGTATCCTACACGAGAACTAATTTCTAAAGTGCAAGAGGGTTGATAACGAATTCCTCTGAACCGATTATTAGCACAGTCGCGAAAATTCACCGAAAAATTGAAACGAAACGATCGAAAACTTGTGGAACGTTTAACTTGCCTCTCGAGTTTACAACAAATAAAGAGTCTACTGTTTGAATTTTTCAGGTGAAATGGCAGACATTTTGGACTGTCCACTGCCATCGTCAGGACCCTCGAACCGATCCAACTGTCGAGGGTATTCACCCCCACTTCGATTCCAATCGAAAATATTCCCAGCCATTTTTCGCCCCACCAAGGGCGAGCCACCCTCCTAAGGAGGCTGCGGATGGCCAAGAGAAAACGTTCAGGGTACGGGGGTTGAAACAATGGAAAAAGTACCGCCATCTTTAATTCCGTCTCCGGCCACCCCCGCCCCCGTAGACACCCCAAGGCTCTGGCCTCCAGGCCGAGAAGAAAGAAAACGCTGGGATCGATAAATTCTTCTTCCTAAGGGCGCCTTTTCCGGCCACTGAAATGAAGCCGTTTCGAGGGGGTGGTTTCGCGACCGCGGCACGGGGAGGGGGTTTCAACTATTCCTTCGTTCAACGTTAATACCACAATCCGACTCTCGAGATAAGACTTTGTTTCTCGATAACAATTACGCGGGGTAATAATTGTCACAAAAACTACGAGAACGCTAGAGTCGAGGCGATGCTTCGTTAGAGCAATGCTTCTTGGGTTCAAAGTAGGTTTATAGGTTAGGTTTTTTTTTTATTCACGCTACGAACCCAGTACAGTGTTATTAGAAAATATAAGTTAGGTTATCGTACGTACAATTTGGTTTCGCGTGTAAATGTCTTTACAAATTTGGGGCAAACTGTACTCTTCAACTGAATTCCTTTGTTTCTCAATAACAATTACGCGGAGTAATAATTGTCGCAAAAACTACGAGAACGCTAGAGTCGAGGCGATGCTTCGTTAGAGCAATGCTTCTTGGGTTCAAAGTAGGTTTATAGGTTAGGTTTTTTTTTTATTCACGCTACGAACCCAGTACAGGGTTATTAGCAAACATAAGTTAGGTTATCGTACGTACAACTTGGTTTCGCGTGTAAATGTCTTTACAAATTTGGGGCAAACTGTACTCTTCAACTGCGAAACGAAAGTAAATTCGAACATTTCATAATTACGAGTTGGTAGATTTTTATTCGGGTGCTGTGAACACTCGAGCTGGGGCATATTGCATGTTCCTTGTGAAATTGTTAGAAGGAAGAATTTTATAGCAGTTGTTTGATGATTGGAGTATTGTAACTCAAAAATAATAATGAGTTTAATTTGGTCTTGATATATCACAGATGTTACGAGTTCGAAATGTAAATGTTCGTATTTTGAAAACGGTTGAGAATGTTTCAGGACAGTAATTGTAGCTAGGTGTCTTGCAAACAACAGGAGGTTAAAAGTAAACATATTACTCCTATGTTAGTATTAAGTTACATGTAAGTTATATTTAAGCGGTTAGGCTCGACTTGTAAACGAATAAACAACTTGAATTGTAAGTGAACAGTCCACTTGGGCTTCGGTTCGACTTAAAAGTAGTCAGAGTTTTCTGAATAATAATAATCCAGAGTAATAAGTTGGCTGCGGATCTTTATGCAAATGCATACTCTAATTGAATAAAAGTACTAAAATGGGACTCAGAAATTCCTTTCGGTCTTTCAAAGATTTTAATAATGTGATTATCATTTTCTACGAGCGCGCGCATTTCGCATATACTTTGGAGGCTTAATTTAAACGATTGGCACGATTAAATTGACAAATTTGTGATATTATTTTGTGACGACAATAACTATAATTCGAAATAATATTAAATATCGGACATTTTGCGAATAATTGGAACATATTATTGCATTTTCGCTGGTTAGAGTTACATCTCAAGTATTTACAATTAAAATAACAATTCTAATTCAGGATGATTATAATCGTATGTGTAATAAAGTAAACTATACGCGAGTAACGTCCAAAGACTTCGTCTTGATCGAAATCTGTTATTTAAGTACTCAATTTCTGAATTGTACATATTTTATAAATTATACAAGAATAATTATTGAAAAAGCAACAGTCATTTTTTATTACCACGGTCGATAAGCTTCAATCTTATCGTTCGTCGATAAAGTCACGATTCTTTATTCTCGACTTGAACCATGAAAATTTCAAACTAGTACCGAACGTCGACAAGGTGATTTGCATTTGTAGAAATCTATGGTATCCACCATCGAATGTACGTGGTTCATGTCTCTACTGAAAATAGTAACTATATTAATAAACATTTGCGTGACAATATTCAATATGATTTAAAAAAGTACTAAAGTCTAAACTCGAGACTGTTCGAAAACACATGTACTTGCTAGATTCCAACAATCCATTTCATATATAATTAAAAATTATCCGAACAGGGACACGTTTCAACTCATTTTCATTGCGAAAACTTTACCAATTACTGTTGTAAAGATACAAGGAAAATTATAAAGAATTTAAATGTTACGAACCGATGAAATTTGCACTGAAGAAACAATGGTGAGAATGAGTTCCCGAGTTGAGTCTAAGAACAAACAGAGGTGAAAAATAAATGTTAAATAAAAAATACTTGTACATAAACAAATTAATTACTCCACTGAAAGAATCTCAGTTCGAAATACGTAAAGTATTTAAATTCATGGCTTCAAATTCGACATCTCTTTTATTCTTCTTTTTCCGATTGGTCGAACCATTAATTTTTTTATTTACATTGCGTTGAATATAATTGCACGTAATGACCCATAATTCCTAGACCTTAATCGCAGTCAGAGGCATAAAACGCATTCAATATTTCCCTCCAAACAGCATTCATCAGTATTCGAGTATAATCATCGCACACTTAACAATTAAAACATTTAAAAATCGTGATAATCAGTATTTAGAAAAGCTGTCGCCACACGTTCCTGAAACGTATGATTTTTCTTATAGTTTCTGGTAACTAATATTCTACCACGGACAAGATGTATAGCAAATCTAACAATGATAATTCTATTACATTATTTTATGTTTACGTTATGTCTTATTATAACAAAAGAATGTACAATGGCTCTGACTCCAGAATGGAACTTTCTAGAAACCAGATATCTTAATTTTCCTCCATTTGTATACAATTTTAATGTCTTTTACATATATATAATGAAGAGAGTTTTTTTAAAGAAATTACGTACAAAAAACGAACTATAACATAACTTAATTTAATGTGACGTACAAACGTGCACGTGCAATTCCATTAAAGTACAATCAGCTTTGAAATGAACAATTAACAGCCGTTCGAAAAACATAAACAAGTGATTCTACACGTTTTATAGAGGACTAAAAGCGACGTTTTATCGAGGGTTTACTGTAATTGAAAATAATCCGAATAAGGTTGTGTTTGGACTTATTTCATTGATAAAGATACAATATCAAATATAACAAGTTTAATTTTCATTGATGAACGAAACTCGTTTCTGCTGGCGTATCTTATCGTTTTTCATTGGGCTGTTGACCGCTCCAATTGAAGAAACATAAACAATGGTGAAGATATCGACGTTACTGTATTGTGTTGCTGCTGATACATTGCAATATTCCTATTACGTGGTCTATTGTTTCTTATTCATTTTCCTCGTCTATAATAGTCTAAGTTGGTATTTCTTTTTATGCATTTTGGTGTAGTTTCTTGTTACAATTAAATACTTGATCTGTCATGGATATTATAAAGCTTGGAGTTTCTGGAAACAATTTTGTCTGTTTACTTTTAAGTTTTATATTGTATTGAATTATTTGGAGAGTGATTTCGTTTTCAAAAATGAAGAATATATAATTCAATAAAATGTTTATACACTCTAAAAAAATCGTGTATCATTTCCAACAAAAAAAAATAAAATGACTTTCCAAACAACCTAATATTATGGTATACCTAGTGTACTGTTTTTGGTGACCATTTCTCTTTTTTTTCGCACGAGTATTTTTATGTTTACGAGGACATCTGCAAAAGGAGGATGGTTCAGTTGCTTTTTAAAAAACTTTGAAACGTTTATCTACTTTGGTTGTGTCTTATTATAATGTCTGTTTTTGATTATGTATCTGTTTTTGAAACAGATTCTAAGGTTCTCCATTTGTTGCCTACCTTTTGTATTTTGATTCTTCCTGTCGGAAAGAACATCAAAGTTTACTCGAAAAAAATGTATATTTACAATGTGTTCTTGGTTTTAAAAACTTGTTCAGATGTGAAACAATTCTTTCAACGGTCAATAATGTCGCAATTCAGGGTCATTACCGCGCGCCAGTTCATGGCCACACAAGTCGAGAATACATAATGAAGAAAGACATAAATCAAACCCACCAAGTGTGTTTTTTCTCGTGACAAAAAGACAAATAAAACACAAAAGGACTATTTCGTGTTTTCTCGGAGTAAATGTACTCGACAGATGGTAGCAAGAAATTGGAATAAAAATGACAAGTGAACGTTACATCTGTAAAAGTAGCCACCTGTAAATGACTTAACAAAATTTTGAAATATGTGTTCACTAAGGTATTCTTAAAGTACGCAAACAAATATCGTAAAATATTGCAATTAGAAGTATTCTCAGATACCACTGCAACAGATTTCTTCATTACTCGTATCAGTAGGAATTTTCGATTAATAAACACATTTCCAAGATTAATGATTCCACGTTTAAAATAAAAAAAAAATAGACACGAACAATCAGAAGAGAACGACAAATTATCATTTTTTGTAAAACGTTTCGTGTCTTTTAATTCCCGAGTGACATGTTAAACGTGCCGCTCGAAGACTCGAGATTGACCTTCGTGTACCAATTAACGAATAAGATGGAAAAGAATTAATTACTGTAATTGAAATGTACAGGTCTACCTCGATACCGTGTGTGACGTTCTTTTTTACGATATTGTGTTGTCGATGGAACAAGTTTACCGGTGATTTAAGATGGTGGAGATTGATAATTAACGAACCCCTTATAAGGGATCATTGATGTCCTTGAGGGACGAAATACAGCCTCCGAAAGTGATCAGAGAGGATCTCTCTCTGACCAAACACGCGTTCGCAAAAATGGTCGAGTTGTGCAATAGAGATTTGTTGCAACGTTAATCGACGCGGAATTAAAATATTCAGTTCCGCAATACGTAATCTGTTTGATCTATTTTACCCAGAGACCTTGGCTCGATTAAAAAATTCCAACCGGTTTCGAACCGTTCCGAAACAGGTTCAGTTGCCGCGCAGTAAACTCACGATAAGTCGAACGGGAAGAAGGAAGGATGAGACACAAAACGAATACTAAAAAACAAGACAATCGGTTCTTTAATTTGGATTCAGAAACTACGAGTTACGTCGCGATGTTTGTTCGACAGTTGACGTTTGTTTGTGGGAAATTATTATGTATAAATTGAAACGTTCCAGTCGAAAAGTCGAATGCGTAGGCTGCTACGAGGACAGCTAACTTTCTGGCTGATTCGCGATCAGTCGGGCGTATAATTGTTGCTAATAGTCAATCGTGAGAAACTTCGATGGCGAAAAATTGTTTCGAGGCTGTTTTCTTTCGACAAATATTCCGTTTTGTCAATCTGACTGTATTCGACGATACTTTAAGTGTTTGGTGTAGTTTGGTAAACGTGGTTCGTTCGATATTTGTTCAAGAGGAATAAAAAGTTGTGGCGGGAGATCCTCAATTCGTATTCGAGAGTTTAAAATTGTTGAAGGTGAACCGTTTCGAAAATTGTGGACAATTTTCAACGATTTCTCATTTTCAACTTTGTTTTCAACGATTTCAAAATTTTCGAGTGTTTAGTACGTGGATTAAACAAGGTTACTTCGAGGTCAACTTGTGTCTTTTTTTTTGTTACAAATTTATATGTATTTTATTTCGAAATTCTATTTTACTTAAAAGTGTGCATCATTTCTGTTTGGAATACTATTCTTTTTTAAAAGCTTCATTTTTTAAGACATTTAGAGAAACATTCACAAATTGATTAATGTGTATTCTAGAATCCAAAGAAGTTTCGATATTACTTTCCATCTAATGTTCGCATTTCTTTTAATCTTGCGAAAGTCTATTCACTTGTATGTAAATATCAATGTAAATATAAACCGATAACTTATATCTGATCAAAGAGTTAGATCATAGGTCAAAACGAAATCAGTCTAGACGATATTGTACCGTTATTCACATTCGCGTAATTATTTACACGACTTACTTTATTGTGAGTCAAATGTGTAATACCTAACAGTTGTAGAAAAAAATTAAAATATTTATTTGTGGTCAGTCAAGACGACGTATTGACGAAATTGTCAATTAATACGTTTTACTGTATTCTAGATTAAAATATTTATTTATGGTCAGTCAAGACGACGTATTGACGAAATTGTCAATTAATATATTTTACTGTATTCTAGATTAAAATATTAATTTATGGTCAGCCAAGACGACATATTGACAAAATTGTCAATTAATATATTTTACTGTATTCTAGATTAAAATATTTATTTATGGTCAGTAAAGGCGACGTATTGACGAAATTGTTAATTAATGTTTTACTGTATTCTAGATTAAAATATTTATTTATGATCAGTCAAGACGACGTATCGACAAAATTGCCAATTAATATAGTATATTTTACTGTATTCTAGATTAAAATATTTTTTTATTGTCAGTCAAGACGACGTATTGACAAAATTGTCAATTAATATATTTTACTGTATTCTAAATTAAAATATTTACTTATGGTCAGTCAAGACGACGTATCGACGAAATTGTCAATTAATATATTTTACTGTATTCTAGATTAAAATATTTACTTATGGTCAGTCAAGACGACGTATTGACGAAATTGTCAATTAATATATTTTACTGTATTCTAAATTAAAATATTTACTTATGGTCAGTCAAGACGACGTATTGACGAAATTGTCAATTAATATATTTTACTGTATTCTAGACAGATGTCTATCACGTGCCGTTAAACCGTTTCCTTATGATAGCAGTGTACAAACAAAAAGATGCATACGATGAAAAACAGTTAGATACGGACAAAAATAATCAAGTTCGTGCCATTCCTCGCAAACCGTGATGCGAGTATCTCTCGTAATTATGAAATATCTCGAACGAGTGTTCAACGAATTTCGAATGGTGATAACGGTTCTTGCGACAAAAATTTCACAGGAATGATTTTCACAGTCGAGTGACATTTTGTAAGTGAGGCCGCGATCAAATGCAATCAATGACAATTTTTTTCTCCAGTTCCTTGATCCGTTAGGTCATCCGATCTATCATCATTAAAGAAGTGTTGCACCTTGCTGCGTGTTGGTGATGGATTTTGTGTGTGTGTGTGTGTATATATATATACACACTGTATGTACATTATTACTTCGTTAAATCATTTATAGGCAGCTACATTTGCACACGTAATGTTCATTTGTGATTTGTATTCCAATTTCTTGCTACCATCTGTCAAGTACATTTACTCCGAAAAAAACATGAAATAGTTCTTTTGTTTCAATCGTCTTTTCCTCATCAGATATATATATTGTTATAGTTGTAGTGTTATTATCATAGTTGCAGTATTATCAGTATTAGACGTGGTATTGGCAATAGGTTCCCTTTTTACTAAATCGATTATGTATAAAACTAAGCTAATCGTCTCGGTGCTCTTGGCACGTGTCTTTACCGTCTTCGTCGCCCTTTTATTAGTTAATTATGCTGGTATTAATTATCTTTACCTCAGGGGTAAATTTCAAAAATAATTATTTTTTAATAAGCCATCTGATCGAATAATGTACACTGGCTGTTAATGATTGAGATTCCATGACGTGAGATCATATCTCAATCTTAAGCCGATGCTTATTCAATAACATATTAGTTTATAAATTAATATATGAGATTAATTGACACATGAGGGGTTAAAAAATAATTTTAGATTCAATTTCCTCGGATATTAATAAAGTAATTTATATAATTATATATAAATATAATTTATATAATTATATATAGATATAATTTATATAATTATATACAAATATAATTTATATAATTATATATAAATGTAATTTATATTTAAGTAAATTAAATTTATTCTACTATTATTTAAATAATAGTAGATAAAATTTATTTATATAATAAATATAATTATACACTGTATATATAAGTGTAGTCTTATTATTATAGTTGCAGTATTATCACTCGAAGCTGGCCCAAGTGGGCACGGAAAATTCCATTATCATAGAAAAAAAAAAATATATATATATATATATATATATAATATATATATTCGGCAATATTTTAAATGTATGGTATATTTTAGTAAACGTGGTTCGTTCGATATTTGTTCAAGAGGAATAAAATTCAAATTTGGTTCAAAACCATTGAAGATGAAACGTTTCGAAAATTGTGTACGATTTTCAACAATTCGAGCATTTCAAAATTTTCGAGCGTTTATATTATATTATACACTCGCAACATCACGATCCATCTACCACTTTGAAAAATCGGAAAAAAGTGAAACGATTTGCTTTGCAAATTTTCAACGATTGTAAATTATACTTTAATCGTTCGTTGAAGTTCCAGAATAAAAAAACACAATTATCCGCGAATCGATCATTTGTTATAACGCTTCAATCAGTCTATACAACCTGAAAGTCATCATCCTGAGCATTTACGGATGTAAATGTTTCTCGAAATATCATAAACGATAGAAGCTTCACAAGAAAATGTTTCCGACGAAGGTAATGCATATTTTCACGCAAACTAGGATTCCGGAATGAAAAATATATAGGTTTATAGCGGACAAAAAAGTTGAGATCGAAATAACCTTGTAAACACTCGCGCGTCGTATAATTTCAATATCGTTTACATCTTATCTTAAAGTTATGAAAAACACGATGAGTCTTCTTTTCTTTTTTTTTTTTATTAGTCACTTACAAGAGATTTCGTTATGGGAAATTAAACGAGACAGTTTGTAAAACTTTTCGAGAGCTTTTGAATACTTTCAAATTCTTCAGGACATTCAAATTTATATAAATTTAGCACACCTTCAATTTTTCAAACTTTCAAACCTTTTCAAACATTCGAGCTTGTCAAGATCTTTGACCAAAAGATTTCTTTGTTAAGATTTATAAACCTTCGATCTGTTATGGCTTTCGAGGCTTTTAAATTGTTCGAAGACTCGAGAAGTTTTGATTCCAAACAATAACTCGAAACGATTCGATGCGACTCGAAGCCATCGCTACCTGTCATACGTGTTCATACATTCTGTTTCCTAAGCCACGATTAAAATAAATTAGAGGAAAACGGCATGAAAATGCATCCACGTGGTAGCGGAGAATTTCCTTAGCGAATCTACTCGCTTGCGTGCATTCGAGTTAAGTAATATCGATGTCATGCGATTGCAATTTGTCGTTATGTTTATTGTTGGCCACGTATACCAGCTGCGCGGGTTACGTGCGATTGATCAAACTCGTCAGGACTCGAATAAATCTTTATTGCTAAATCAATGTTCGCGCACAGTGAACGGTTGCAAGCTGAGAGAAACATTGGATCTTTTCCTCGTCGAAAATACACGCGTCCATCGTTAGAAAACACTTGGTGAACGATTCAAAATGAAAATTTATCATTTTGAAATTTTTTGAAATTTATCGACCGCCATTGCTGCTTCGTGAAGTAGTTTCAACTTACGAAACTGCGATGGACAATGTAAAAAGACAATTTGAATGAGTCTTCTGTTAGAAAGAGAAGTAATTTTTAACAAAGTATAGAATGAAAAATGTATGGAAAATAAATAAAGATTTCAATTCTGAAATGTCCAGAATTTGCATTATTATAAGTTATGAGAACAAATCGTATACTATTTTAGGTTACTCATTACAGAAGAATGAGTCTTCTGCTAGAAAGAGAAATAATTTTTAAGAAGTTATAGAATGAAAAATGTATGGAAAATAAAGAAAGATTTTAATTCTGAAATGTCCAGAATTTGCATTATTATAGATCATGAGAACAAATCGTACATTATTTTAGGTTATCCACTCAGTCTCTTAGAGTCTTACTCCATTTTGTGAAGTAGTTTCAACTTACGAAACTGCGATGGACAATGTAAGAAAACGATTTGAATGAGTCATCTGTTAAAAAGAGAAGTAATTTTTCAGAAATTATAGAATAAAAAATGTATGGATAATAAAGAAAGATTTTAATTCTGAAATGTCCAGAATTTACATTATTATAGGTTATGAGAGCAAATCGTACATTATTTTAGGTTACTCATTACAGAAGAATGAGTCTTCTGTTAGAAAGAGAAGTAATTTTGAACAAAGTATAGAATGAAAAATGTATGGAAAATAAAGAAAGATTTTAATTCTGAAATGTCCAGAATTTGCGTTATTATAGATCATGAGAACAAATCGTACATTATTTTAGGTTATCCACTCAGTCTCTTAGAGTCTTACTCCATTTTGTGAAGTAGTTTCAACTTACGAAACTACGATGGACAATGTAAGAAAACGATTTGAATGAGTCATCTGTTAAAAAGAGAAGTAATTTTTCAGAAATTATAGAATGGAAAATGTATGGATAATAAAGAAAGATTTTAATTCTGAAATGTCCACTATTTACATTATTACAAGTCATGAGAAAAAATCGTACATTATTTTAGGTCGTACAGTTATTTTAGAAGAGTTGAAGAAGTGTCCAAGCTTCAATAATATTCTTGCACGTGTTAATATCGAAGATTATATTCCGTACCAATATTGCCATACTAACTATTCAGTACTCCTTTCGTCCTTTGTATATGCTTCGTTCCCATAAATTCTTCGGAAGCGTGATCGTTTAATTATTTGAAGCAATTGGTTTTCCTGACTGCTTCTAAGCACGAGTGTCAGGATGCTTCGTTTTAGCAGTGAAGAAACCTGACCTGCCATTAAAAACGCCTACGAATCGTTAAGCAAAACCAGTCTCACTTAACCCCTTGTTTCTGACTACCAACTCGCACTCTTTATAAATTTGATTAATAAACTCTCAAGCCGTTAGAATTTGCAATCTTTGTTCACAGGTTTCGTGACTCAGTTATTTCGTTCACCTATCGTCTATTGGAAAATTAATAATGAATACAGTTACTCGAGTGTCATTTTCCAAGAAATAGACAAGGACAGTAAAATCTTGACCGTTGCAGGAAAATGGAGTTCAACATTCTCGAAAGTATCGAGATTTGTATAATTATCGAGATAACAAGTCCGATCAAAGACTCGGACTACTCTGACCGCAGTTAACTTTTGCTTTCTATTACCGCACACTATAGAACCTCGAGTCTCATTTGTTGCAGTTAATTCAATTATTCGTAACCCTTGAATGATCAATTTGTGAACAGACATTCGAAATCTTCAGGAAACATATTAATCGAGGTAAATGGAATATTTGAAGTAATACCGAGAAGAATGTATTCTTACGATTGTTAAACTCAAATAAATCTATTAATATAAAATGAGATGTCTCGGTTGTCCAGAGTTTTCCACATTGGAAAATCTCTTTCACGTTTTCCTCTTAGATCGTAGGTCCTTCCTAGAGGTCTTTCCAGTTAATTTAAAAAACACTGTTCCAGGAAGTAACCACATTCTATTCTAACGTCCAGATGCACTTTGCAATAAGATATCTGTGCAATTAGGAGCACTTGTATAAATGAAAGAGTATTTCGTTTCGAGATCTATTCCAGCATGAAAAGAACGTTTCTCAAGTTCGTCCTTATTTCGCTCCATCTTCAGAAAGTTCACGAGCAGTCTCGAATTAAAAGAATCATTGACTAAAATAGTACAGACTAAGTTCTATGTACAATCAGTTCACAAGTCTCACGAATTGTTTTTCTTTCTCTCACTCTCAGTTCAACTCAGGTGCTCGTCTGCGAGATAAAAACACTCCGTTGATCAATAATCGATCACTGTTCAACCTGCTATTCACACAGACCTCAAACATTCCGGTGCTCCAAAACGAGAACTATAAATTACACTGAAAATACACGTGTCTCGAAATGCAATACTTTTACCAAGATTTCACACGAACTGAGCGTGTTCTTTCTCAATTATCGTAAAAAGTGATTCCTATCGGAGCCACCTAATTCTGGGGACGCGATAAGAAAACGTCGACTGTGACCTCGAATAGCGAACAAATCGTGAAACAGGTTTCACGCATTGCAAGCGCGCGTCGGCAATCGCGGGAGAATCGTGCGTTAGAAGGGCGAGTTCGCGCGAACTGGCGAGCGAGCGGGGCGCATCGAGCGAACGCGCGAACGCTCGGGCAGAGCTTGTGCCGCGAGCAAATCGCATTCTGTTGCGCGCGGTGTACGAGCTGACGCGCGAGTACTCGGTTCCGCGATCAACGTCTCGGTCAACATTTCGACTGATTTGTGACAGGGACTGTTCGTTATTTGGACAATTCGAGTGAAGTCTACGAAGAGGAGAGGCTCGAACATCGGTGCTCCATTTGGTGAACGATGGCTTGAACTATTCGTGTTGCTTTTCTATCGATCTTGATCGAAAGACTTCTCGGTGACACTGGGAGTTTCGTTTTGTTCGGTGAGTGGTCGTTTGAAAGAAATGTATCATGCCAATTGGGAATGTCAATTGAGAATGTTAATTGCAAATGTGCAAGACGTTACTTTTTGGTAACTGTAACCTCTTCACGTAAGTGTGAGAAAGTTTGTTTATTCGAAGTGACCGAAGGATTTTAGAGCATTGACAATTGTGTTTCTAAACTGGTCGTATCTTTTCACTACTGATTCCATAAGAGTTGTACGATGTTTCATGAACATGACTCAACTTTTAGGTTTAATTTTAACTTTAGGTTTAAATTTTGATATTAAGTTGATTTTAATTTTAACGTACATCTAGTAATTACAATTCTGTACGTGAATAATGTATAGCTTCCTCGTTTTAAGAGAATGAAATTTTTATTTTATTTCTGATACCAAATGTAATCATTGTATATTTAATTTATTTTCTGGTTTTGATCAATCTTAAAGTAATGGTCAATTCTAATTTCTAAGGGATAAAGTTACCCTTCAAAGTTTCAGTTTGCTATTTTGAAAATAATTGGAGATACAAGAAAGTATTTTATTGATAAGTTTCCTGTTAATTTACGTAGCACAACGCAAACGTCAATAATAAATTTTACCAACAAAACATCTTTTATCACCTTCGGAGTAGAGTTATCAAGATATTATACAGAAGAGGACAGGTATGTGGTGATTTTGAACTCAAGATTAACCATAATTGTTTTTGTTTGATACCGAGACATTTTATGCATTTTAATCATTGGCAATAAATAACGATCAATTCGGTGTACCAATCGTGTTATCTAAAGAAGACATGTGTTCCTTATCATTATATTTTGGTTATTTTATAATCTGTAAAGTATCATAAATATCTTAACATAAAAATCAGTAAAGAACACAACAAAGAAATTTTTACCATTGGAGTTAAATTTACTACAAATATTTATTACAAACGTTTATTATTTTTCATTCCAAATGGAAACCTAAAGAACATTTCTCTTCTAATAGTCTTCCAAAATGAATACAATGAACTGCGGTTCAATATCAACCAAGGTCACTAAATGGCAAAATACATATACATTGTCTTAACATATGTAACAGTTTAGGAATATGCATCGTCATGTGTCAAGTTTTAATGTCAGTATTCGAGAAAATGACTTTGAACGTCAATACATATTCCGAAGCGATTTTATATGAATTATTTACTCTTTCGTGTCGAATAAGTAATGTTTTAAAGTAGATACTCTCGTTTTTAATTTCTGCTATACTGGTGCGTGACTGTTATGATAAATCTGATGTGTACGACACGACGGAATGCCGTTTGTTTATTTAGCCTGCGGTATTGAAGGATATGCGGTTAGGAGATAGTATAACAAGTACACAGCAAGATGATAAACACTAGAAAAGATACGAAAGAAATCCAAAATGTGACGAGATCTATTTCAACTTGCTTCGGGCATGTATTGTTATTCAAGGTCACTATTTTGAGCATTGAAATTAAAACTGAAAATAATTATTATTTGATTCATAAACAAATATTCAGGAGTACAATGCGTACTCTTGAACCGTTACATCCTTTGTATCTTAAAACACTATATATATATATATATTTTCGTAACTGTTTTTGGAACCTTTCGATGACCTTGAACTGTAGGTCTATTGGTAGGTCATTGTATTCGTCTTACACGCCTCGATGGAAACGTAAACAAAATGTATAGCGTTTCGATGTAATACGTGTTAATGACCTTGAAAGATTCTTGACGCCTCCAAAGGCACTTTCTAAAAAAGATATACTATATCCTTCGTGAAATGAAACATCTTCTGTCTCGAACATTCATTTCTATAATTAAAAGGGCACGAATTATTCGAATGATTGAAAGCTCTACTCTGTGTATGTTTTAAATTTTAAGCACAACGTTGCCTCAAACAAACGAACGTTTAAATACCTGAAAATTACAATTAATTTTGGAGTCAGCTTAGAATAATTGGAATGCAGTTACGTTAGAATGATTTTTGAATTATTTTATCAAAATAATGTTCAGATTTGGGCTGATCTTTCGAGGGAGAAACTACTAGACATAATCTGTGCTTCTATTACAAATTTGATATGACTTTCGTTTTTCTATATCTTTTGTGCGTTTATTTGCAAACGTCATAAAGAAGTTATTGTTATTATTATTTTACTCTTATCTGAAACCAAAATTAAAGTTCAGATCTGTCTCTGATCACCTAATATTTGTTTCTTCAAAGTGAGAGCTTTAGAAAACAAATATTCCTTTTGTACATTCTGATGCAAAGAAAGTTTAAAAAATCCAAAATAGTGCAATGAAATTTTATAAACATTCACATCTACTTTAGACGAAACTCTTGAGATTTAAGTTTCAGCGATGTATTATTACAGACACTTGTAATTTAATTATTGATGATTCAAAAAATATTTCAATTAAATTCTTTCGTATCTCATAGAATTTATCTACAGTATTAAATTGAAAGTGCAACAAACTCCACGATTCATTTCGTTGTGATATTGCGAAAATTAATCAACCATGCAATTAAACTACTGACCCTAAATCATACCGTAAATCGGTTTAGAATACTAATTTATTGGAATTAAAAATGATACATTACCCTTCCTAAAATTCGTGTACAGACTGATTTATTTGATTTTTTATTATCGTTTATTAACTACATCAATTCAGTATTTCTATGTTTGCCTACCTGAGACACTTCTAAACTTCTCACATTTCGCTGCAACTAGGTTAGCCGCATGAACATGATGCGCATTGTGACTGATTTAACATTATTTATTAGTATCAGGCCACTTCATGTGTCTGCGAATTTAATTATACGAACATTCGACCTAATGCAAGTATACAATCTTTTGGAATTTATTACAGTAGGATTTCAACACGATGGTTAATTATTTTCGGCTTAAAATAACTATAAGGAAATTTATGTTAGGTATATACAGGTAATGAGTATCAATAAAATTTATAATTTTTTTCAAAAATAAAGTCATTAATGACCTAGATATATTAAAATTGAATAACTAAACTGAGCTATTAAAATTTTAAAAACAAACTGCCTGATTCCTATGATAACGACATCGATAAATTAATTTAATAATAGGAAAAAATGACACACCATCTTGTATCTATTTAATATTTTTTGTGTTTCTGTAAATACATTTTTTCGAATACAATTTACTTAAACAAAATTACGTAAAGACGTAAAATGACCTGGTAATTTAAAAACAAGATTTCTATTAGTGGACTTTTTTCTTCTTATTAACAGTGCAGGGCAAAAAAATTAAACAAATTCACGTTTCAACTTTTTCATTTGCTTCCTGATAACGCAAGATAATTATTCTTACACGTCCGTGTAACCTGTATATTGATTTATTTCCTCGTGTAACGAGGACATAAATCTTATTATAATTTAAAAGTTAAAATGTAATCAAGTTTATTTTTTGTGTGCTATACTGCCAATAAGAAAACACTGTTAGGAAGTATTTTCTTCTCTGTCTTTCTTTCTCTGTCATTAGCAGCAACTATAATTATTTTACTCTTATCTGAAACCAAAATTAAAATTCAGATCTATCTCTGATCACCTAATATTTCTTTCTTTAAAGTTTTCGATGACTTTGCTTCTATTCTTTATAACTCTGAAGAATACTTGGAGTCGATGTCTTCAAGAAACACTGTACTATTTTATAATAAAAAGATTATCGTTGTTGTTTCGATCTGATAATTGTTTCTTCAACTCTCTATGTAACTTTGCTCCTTATATTCACGAAGGACACTTGAAATCCATATCTTAGATGGACATTGTAGACAGAAATGGTGTACTATATTACAAGAAAATGAGTTTATTGCAAATACGATTGCTAATTTCGTATACTATAGCAAAAAGCAAGGATATTTTTCAATGATCTTGAGAAAGCAGTATTTTGTTTCATATCGTCGTTTAGACGTCTGCTGCAATTGTGAATGCAACAATCTTGTAGATATAATGTATATGTTTGCAGTTGAAGAATTACAATAACAGAGGGAACACTGGACAAAATTTATACGATTGACGAATGAGAAAACGAGTTAACAATAATGTCCCCGAAAAATTAATATACTGTCTCTTCAGATATATTTACCCAATCGCAGAAGAAATGTTCTTTAACCGAAATAAAAGAATGAAATAATTATTAATCATTAGGAGGAGATAATTAATTGTTATGCACTAATTTTATCGAAGCTTTTCAGATAAATAGAGATGCAAAACATATTTAACCCCTATTTGGCCGTTTGTATAAATAAGTAATAATTCACGAGATGTGAAGCAAAGATTAGGAAGAAATATACAAACTATTAATCAGAGGACCTTGTAACTTTTTCCTCATTAGAAGGAAACACTTTCTGGAATATTATTCAGTACATGAAAATGTAATTGATGATGTGTAATAAGTTACACAACGAAATCTTGTTTGGATGAATACATCTGTACAATGTTCAAGGTTCAAGGAAAACCGAGTTTTTAAATAGAAAAATTCAGACAATTCATTAATCTGGGATATTGTTGCTGTACGATTAATTGTTATATGATTAATTTTGAACTTTGAGGAATCTATTAAACATTTTTCAAAATACATCTGTCACATCGTAAACATTGATATTTTACATATTTGTACCAAATTTGAAATAAATCGTTTGAATAGTTCTTTTGAAATCGTGCCCACTGTTTAAAGTTTCAATTGTAGCTTTTATTTATTTATTTATCCATTTCATTTGAAAATTGAATGTAACCTGTGGTACAACAAATCTAGTATATGCAAAGAAATTATTAGAATTAATATACAAGGTGGAGTACACATATCCTATTACAACTGAATATATATATATATGTAAAATATTCTAAATGGCACACTTTTTGGCTTCATTTATTTATTTGTTCATGGAGGTATCCGGAAGATATCCAGTTCATAAATTTTTTTCAAACAAAATTGAATGTTCGTCGATATACATATACGTGTGTTCTATATTCGGACGAATTCAATGACCATAATCACCCAAGGTCGTTTTTGCATTAAAGAGAGTCGTACAACAAACAAGAAGCAGAACTTGAACGAAAGCTAACGATAATGCTGCAACCGATGCATTAGCATTTGTGAAAGGTAATCCGCATGCAAGTAGTAAACGAATAGTAGTAGCCACTGGAATTACTTAAAGACTGAATATTGGAAATGAATTCGATTGGAAAGATATAACTGCCACCTCTTTACTTGCAGTCTTGACCTGCGTGATTATGGTCATTGAATTCGTTCAAATGTAGGTCGTAGACCACATGTATACATATTGGGAAACATATAATTGCATTTGAAAAAAGTTGGTGACCTTGAAATCTATTTCACACCATTATCCACAAAAAGCGAATTAATTTGAAAAAAGGGTGTTCTAAAATACTTCAACCGTATCTATTAATCTTTTTTCAATATCGTTAATATTTTTTAAAATGTCCAGCTGTAATACTTTACGTGACCCACCTTGTATGCAACAATCATTCAATCAGTGCTCTGTTTAAACGAACTCGTCAAACACGAATAGAGATGCACGTGTTGACTTAGGCTGCAACAAACACTGCAGTTTTAACTACTGCAAGGTCACTCGTCAGTGACTTCGATGCATTTTTCCAAATCGTTGCATTCTGACTTTTATCATCGTTAGTGAATCCACCGGTGCAACGTTCTTAATTAATCGTGATCGTTCAAATTTTTGTTTACATCGATTCAATAGTGTTAACACGATCCTTTGGAAGTTTTAACTTATCTTTATAAATGTGCACTTTCCCTTCTACTACTGCTTTCCGATATGTATACCAGCTTGTTAGACCTGAAGGACAGTAGGTTGGCATACCTTAGATTTTCATCTGTAGATTTCTTATGAAGCAATCGAAAGTTACCCAGATAGCTTTCTTTATTTCTTTCGCCTAGTTGTTGCTTTCTTTACGGATAAATCATAATTAAAAGTCAACTCGTGTTCGCAGTTCATTCTTTTTAGTTCGAAGTTGATGAAATTCTAGCAACTTTCTCATACAACGTCGCATAATCATCCGAATTATATTATAGGGCCAAGGGAATTTTTCATTTTCAACAGTTGTAAAATTCACCGAACAGTCTTCTTGTTAAAAGATACAGCACTTTTCAATTCGTGTCACGCTACTTCATTCGTGTTACATTTATCCATTTAAATATTCAATTATCGTCGCAAAACCCTCTAAGTAGATATAGTTCAAACGACGTTAAATATATACTCTGTACACGAGTAAAAATAAAAAGAGAAAATCCTAGAAACATAGTGGCATAAATTCAACTTTGTTAAAAAATCACAAGAAAGATATGAAACTGTGTCAAACATCTTAATACATCATAACGTAAGAATAAATTGATATTTTACGATGATACTATATTCGAATAATAGAACATTCGAGTAAAAATAATATTGAATTAAAAATAATGAAAAGTAGTTCAGGAAATATTGTATTTCTTTCTTTCGGAGTTACTTGTTTCCACACCCTGTAAATATTATGACAAGATGAACGAAAAAGGAAGATAACTGTTCCTTTGATGTGGTCGGCGAAAACCGACGTCGGTTCATTTTAGTACGAAATCATCCTTCTTGGAATTTTACTGCTTCGAGTCTCTTTAACCGTGTCAGATTACAGCCGAACCTCAAACCGAGTAAACCAGCTCTAAACCAGCGAGAACTGCTACTCCTGTTTAAACGCGACACTGACGCTTACGTCGTGCACAGTGACTGTGAAGTTTCTTACAAAGAAGACGTTAGGTTGCTTGGCTGCCTCTTTAGCGTGGTTTCTTTGACAACGTAGGTATACAACTAGAGGAAAGAACGATTGGAAGGAGAAAGAAGCGTGTAAGGAGTTTCCACGCTTGTCAGCGCTGCTCTAAATTACAAACCGTGACAAAATTTCAGCTGTACCGTGAACTTATTGTTTCCAGAGAGAGTCTACCCTTTGATTATGCATTGTTGGTAACCAACAACTGGACATTACGTAATTTGTTCGAGTATTGGGTTCAGAGTTCCGTTCGAGTGAATATTCATGTTCAGGTACAGAGATAACGAGAGACGGAAGATGAGGGAATATTAGAAAGGAAGAAGAGGAAGGTGTGGTCACTGGTCTGATGTTACGAAATACGCATACGAATTTGTTGATCATGGAAACTGGAGATCAGTGTGAAAACACCAGGTTTACGAATTATGTCACACTAGTGGTCCTGGTTGAATGAAAAACGAGCATAGAGAAGCACCGAGAAGTGACTGGAAGTTGAAGGTCCAAAGATAGATTAACGATAGGAGCCTTCTCACGACGTGACTTTGTGTTTAGATCCCAGAGAATGGTAGAATCTTTCTGGTAATACAAGGACCACGAATTTTTGATCGGTAAATTATCATAATATGGATCGAGTACCTAATGAAATTTCAGTGGAACAATTTCTGATGGCTAAATTATTACCTTAGAAATCAATTATCAACAACCAACGATTCTACTCGACCTGTGTGGCCCACGGCATAACTACAATCGGACTATACTATACGGTAATGGAACCCATTATCTTGTATGTGGCTTTCATATGGGCCCCCAGGCTTTAGAGACGAGCTTATCATAAAATACTGGTTGGTGGCCCACGACAGGACCTTAACAGGATGACTGAAGCTTATCGTGTACTTACAGTCCTGACAGACTGATCCTACATTTGGTACCCTTAACTCTTTATTGTGAGCGCGCTGACACTGATTTGCAACAATTTTGAAAATGTTGAAAAATTCTCCGGGATGCGTTTAAATATCCTTAAAGATTGTTAAGTGTTCGTTACTCCAAAAACGATCTAATTTTCCGTGAAATAATTCTAACGACATGCCCCATACCTATGTTGGGGATCGATCGTTTTTGTAGGTTATGTAAGGAAAGTCCTTAAGTCGAAAGAAGAGAAAGGCTTGAGATAGGTGAAGAAACTCCTTACTTAACATCTAATTTATCTCAGAATATGTAACACGTTCAATGTCCACGACTCGTATACGGGTCGTTGAAGTTTTAACTCATAGTCGTCCCATGACCTGCACTTATACAGTTCACGTCCATGCAAGTCGTTAGGAACATACTGAACGTTTCAATGGAAACATTGCTCGAAGCATGGACAGCGTACGTGTTAATTCTACGTTATCGGTTTTACTAACTTACTCGAATCAATATGCTTAACACACGACTTATAGCTATTCCTTTTTTTATTCTTTGCATCGGTATTCACTATCTACGAATTTGTTATCTATTTCGTATTTAATAACGAATTCTACCAATTGTAACAGCACTTTTCAATTCGAAGAATTGATAGAAAGAAATACTATATTTCCAGAAACTACTTTTAATTATTTTTAATTAAATATTATTTTTACTCGAATGTTCTATTATTCGAATATAGTATCATCGTAAAATATCATCAATTTATTCTTACATTATGATGTATTTAGATGTTTGTCATAGTTTCATATCTTTCTTGTAATTTTTTAACGAAGTTGAATTTATGCCACTATGTTTCTAGGACTTTCTCTTTTTATTTTTACTCGTATACAGAGTATATATTTAACGTCGTATGAACTACATCACTGTCAATGTATTTGATTTATTGATTACATAATTACTGAAATGTTTTCGGCTAGAATTCAGGTGTTCTTCAGTTATTTTTCTAAATAATTTGAAAACTTTTTCAAAAAATGTGAATTGCATCATTTTAGTAGAAGGGTAGTATTTTTTAAAATAGATTTATGAAAGCTTAGCTATGATATAAAATTGTATTCGAAGAACGAACTATCAAATCATTTTTAATTACTTGTTACGTATACGAAATCTCAGTAAATGAACTATTGATTGTAACAAAAGTACTGACTGTTTATAACGATCAAATAATTATATTAAGTTTTCTTTTTCCTTCGATAATTAATTTCCTTTTTTTACAAGGATGAACCACATGTTCTTCTAGATTATACTGTGTGAAAATCCACGTAAAGTATGTAATTTAGAAAGCATGGGACAATTTGAACAAAATGATACGATCACCGGATGTTTCTTGGAGAAACTAAAGTAGACATACAGTGTTTGTATACTTAAATAATGCTTAAATTATAGTAATTCTACACATGGAAAGAAAACTGTATTTCCACTCTACTTTCTCCAAGATACGTCCAGTGAACATATAATTTTGTTAAATTTGTCCCATGCTTTCTAAATTACATACTTCACACGATTTTTCACCTAATAAAAAAAAAATACATGGTTATTCGTTTACTGAAATTTAAATTGTTTTACGTACTGTTTCTTTACAAATTTCGTTTAATTTTTACTACGTTTAACTAATGTTTATTAACGTCTACTGATTCATCTATTTATTTATTTCTCATATACGTCTCTTCATTCCATTTATTTATTCCTATGAATTTTACACATAATATAGTACATTATTGTAACTGTATTTATTTATCTATTTTTATTACCTAAGTATACGTATGTCTACTTACGACTACTTATACCTGACCTGAGAAGAATGTCCTCGCAATTCAAGAGACACTAGTGTCAACGTATACCTTGGTAGCTAAGGTCGTCTACCTCGATGATTATGTCATAAGCAGTGTCGTCGTGGTGAAGTGTTTAGAAGAAAAAGTCTAATTTGAGATTCGTGACTTCTTAGTTGTCCTTCTGGTACTCCAAAATTAAATATCCCAGACCTATCAGAGATGAGTCACTTAAGGTTCTACTTTGCCACAACTATCGCATTTAGGTAATCATAGCTCCTCAGATGGATCATTAAGAGATCATTGGTCCCTCATTGGACTTCTGGTGGGTCTAAGATTCCAAGTTGAATCCACAGGTACCAACTAACAATATTTTTGCATATTTATCATAATATCTTCGTGAGAATATTATCAACAGATCGACGAGTTTCTTTCGATAAAAATGAAACAAAACTAGGTCGTATTTAGACTATTTCCCTTATATGTTGTGCAAATCATTTCTGAAGAAATTTCAATTTCGTATAAATAAAAATAGTCCGAATACGCTCATGTTTTTCATCATAAGAATTTCACCAATCCATTGACAATAATGTCACAAAGATAAATGTTTACAGTTTGGGCAATCAATTTTTAAATTCATAGTGACCTAAAATTACTATTTCAGGATTTCTGATTACAATTTTAAGGGTACGTGCATTTATAGCTGAACCATTCTGACAGTGGTTCCCAAAAAAATATTAAAAATTTTCGACGTAAACTCTTATAAATATTACAAATCATTATTAAAAACTCCAAAAATAATTTTTTCTTTTCTGTCCGACAATAAATATTTGTCAAGCGTTAAATTTGTTAAACGAGTCGACGATCGTTCGTGCTGAAGAACGTGAACAGTAGTTGGGGATGACTCTATACGTTTTATAGAGAGAAAACGTGGTTATTTATCAAGAGATTACTGTAGTAACTTGTATAAATTTTATTGGATCTGAATTAATTCAGAAAATTAACTCTTACCAGTTTTGGTCACTATGCACTATGCACTAAACGATAAATGCTACATTCTAGCAAAGTGATTCACAGGAGTCATAGGTACATAGTTAAATGACCAAGGGACATATATATATTTATATATTTCTAAAGATTGGAAAACATTGAGCATCAATTTATGAAACGATCGAGGCAGTAGATCAAGGATGTTTTGGAATTACTGTCCTAGACCAACTAACGATAAAATTCAAGTGCATAAGGATCATTAGAGTCTAGAATTATGGGTTCCCATTTGGTATGAACAAACAACGTTGGATCATTTGGTCCAATTACAGTATAGTTGGACTACTAGTGGGTCTAAAGCAGTGATTCCCAATTGTTACGAGAAAATAAAGTTAGACTATTTGGTCCAATTATAATAGAGTCTGACCATTAGTAGGTCTAGAGCAGTGATTGCTATTTGATTTGGGAAAATAAAATTGGATCTACTGACCTTTTAGAGCAGTGGTTCTCAATTAATATGGAGAAATAAAGTTGAATCATTAACGTGTGTACAGATTTCTCAGAGTACTGTATCCTTAGCTTCATAAACTGGTCCTCACCGCCCTTCAATCCACATAAATAATATTACGACCAATTGGAACTTAATACTATAAATTCGTGTAGAACATGTAAACGATTATATCATTGCATTTCTTGTATAAACGAATAATCGAAAAATTCGTTTATTTTGGAAATTACTATTTTAGGGTTTCTGATTAAAATTTTCCCAAACAAATATTTAAAATTTTCGACGTAAACTTCTGTAAGTATTGCAAACCATTATTAAGAACTCCAACGATGATTTTTTCTTTTCTGCCGAAAATAAATATTTGTTAAACAGAATCACTTGATAAATGGAACTGTTAAGTTTTTATTTTCGTAAAGGCGCTATGAATAAATTATCAATCCACTGAGTGTAATGTGAACAGATAAACATTGGGAACCTCTGTACACGAAGTCTGCGTGAAAGAACACGAGATAAAGGAATGCGGAAAAATTTACGAAATTGCATAACGATAATAAATAAGTTGTTAAAGAATGACGTAGACAGGAAGGTTATAGTCATGACGGCGGCGATAATAAACGATAATATAATTGGCGAGCAAAAAGCAGAAGCTAATGGATCCTTAATACTTGCAATTAACTTTCGTAATTCCAATGTCTGACATATTTAGAGCCACGAGACACGTGATTTGCACTGTTAATTGAGACATATTAAACAAGACTATAAAAACGACCGTGACAACGATATTATTAATAATGTTTAGTAACGCAATTACTAAAACCAACGTTTGTTTACTGAAACCAATAACCTAACCTTATGTCATTATTTTGTGGAACTACATTTTGTTGATTTTTCATTGTTTAATCTACATGTATATTACGCAGTATTAAATTTTCTTTCACTTTTATTGCAAACATTACAAAATAGTCTCGAGAAGAGATACATAGTTGTTCACTGAACGTTTGTTTACTGAAACCAATAACCTAACCTTGTCATCATTTTGTTGAACTACATTTTGTTGATTTTTCATTTTTTAATCTACATCTATATTACGCAGTATTAAATTTTCTTTCACTTTTATTGCAAACATTACAAAATAGTCTCGATAAGAGATATATAATTGTTCACTGAACGTTTGTTTACTGAAACCAATAACCTAACCTTGTCATCATTTTGTTGATTTTTCATTGTTTAATCTACATCTACATTACGCAGTATTAAACATTCTTTCACTTTTATTGCAAACATTACAAAATAGTCTCGAGAAGAGATACATAGTACGATATAGACCAGTGATAGCGTGAACACCCTGTATATAGTTCCATCTCGTTCTTTTCCAGTTTAATTTTTATTGCGAAACAAAGAGTGCACTCGTTCGTGTAATGTAAGATTCGTCTGTAATAAAATTCTGGATAATTGAAACGACGACACGCGTTAATTAAATTACAAAATTTTATTACGTAATTCAAGGTGAGCAACACGTAGTCCTTTTTACCATGTACAATTAAAAGTGCTCGCTCACCAATTTCGTGTGTCTTCGAGTACTTCCCCGAATCAGAAGAGCCTCTTATGGAAATTTTACTGCGGCAAGTGTCTCGATGTATCACTAGCGATCACGGGATTCGAGATAAAAGAGATAAGTACCGAGATGAACGTCGAGGATTGAATAACGAAATCGAACATGGAATTCCGTCGAACGTTTCGAAAACTAAAGTTTACTCGAAGGCACGTGCGAACTAAAGATCCAAAGGAGTATCTTTCGCAATACAAGTAACAGTACAGAGATAACGGGCGTGTTGATGACCTGACCAATTCCTAGCGTAAAAACTGGTCGAATGCTTTTGACAATGTTTGCCGATTAACACTAGAGGATGCAAACAACGCCACTATGTTCTCTTATACACACGTAATGGAGCGTGGAACATTCTCTTGATAAATTACGTACTTTGCATCGAAGAAAAATGATTAAATTATCTTCAGACCGATAAGAGAGGAAAACATACTAATCGAGGAAATTTAAAAAAAAATTAAAAAAAATTATTGCATGTAAACAATGAAAGGTTATATTCAGATTTTATATTCTCATCTCGAGCTCTGATTCGGATTTGAGACTATGGTATCGAAAGAACATGATGGACCAGGAGGTATTCTCATTTTGTAGATTTTTGGAAATGATGTCATTTCCAAGAAATTTGGTGAAATGAAATTATACATGAATAATAAACTACATATTATAATCTGAACTTTAAAATTTCAAAGGAATTTTTGAACTTTTGATAGAATTTTTCGCTGATTTTGGGACTTTGGTACCAGGAGAACACGATAGCCGAGGAGGTATTCTTATTCCGCGGATTCTTGGAAATGACGTCATTCAATTATCGATAAAGCGATTCATAGTAATGCAGGAAAGGGAGAGGAATCTTATAATTAAAAAACTCGAGATATTTTGTACATGTTTTATCCAGTTGCAATCATATTCCTACTTTTCATCTGCATACTTTAAATATCATACATTCTTATGCGACACGAAAATTTTTCTATGTTGCAACGTAGAATTTATTCTTATATACAAAGTAACTAGCCTAAGTACACTACGGATTATTTCGGCATTACACGCGTTGGTCAATCTTTCCAAGCGAGAACATGTATCGGACATATTTCTTAATATTAGAAGGCATGCAAAGTAATGATAGTCCATTTGACACATTAACTTTACATTTGTTTCATTCTTATAATTTATGATATGATCGGTGTTTGAGTTTTGGGTCGGTTCTATCGGAGTGTTTGGTGGTCCTCAGACAAACGTGGACACGATTTGCGAAGGATTACGGAAGAGAGGGTCCTCTCCTCGATCGGTGGCTTCCACAGAAACAGAGATGAAAATTCTCCCTCTGTGTTCGCTACATATTTCTCTAGAAGCGCACGCACGAAAAAAGACGGCAATTGACCGTTCGGACCAGCTACAAGGCCGGTCACTTGCTTATGCAACTAGAAGTGGTGACCGGACTGAGGAACGAGCAAGCGAGCAAAAATAAGCTAAAGATTGAATAATTGCTCGACAGATCACAGATACTCTTACATGGTGGCCTTAAGACTAACTTAATCTAAACTTAAAATCAACGATCCCTCGGAGGATGCGTCTAAGCAGTCCTCTTCGATCTTCGTCCTTGTTTTCTGATATACCTAATAGGTAAAGTAGCTTAATTAAATTTATGACAAATGGTAACCAAGACAAGAAATCATGACCAAAAAATTAACACAGTGCATGTGAGTTAATGGTTAAATACGTTCGTGCAGTAACACAGAAAATAAACGTGGAAAAAAAAGTACAAATTAGAACGATGAGTAAATACAGGTGTATATGATAGGAACAAAAAAAATAAATGGAAAAATCTAGAAAAAAAAAAATTAAGGACTAGTCACAAGTACCACCTTCTATTGCTGGTTAGTACCGGTTACCAAGGGGTCAATCAACATCCATCATAGTCTGTGGTGGGTCCAGGTATCCAAAGAAGAGATGTTCGTTCACCATGGGAGTCCTTGTGGAATATTTTCGGCAACTGGCGGGTCTATTTATACCCTCCAAGATGGTAACTTACCACTAATTGTCTTTGTTCGATCTAACCGAATATTTCAACAAATTGATGGCTTTTCAGCTATTATTCGTACTGGGATATTGTTAATAATTATTAACACTTTCTCCAATTCGGATAACCATCGTGGTTTGGAATTTAAATTCAAATTGAATTACTCCTTTCTTTCTTAAACGTTTCTACTTTTCGTGCAATATCTCATCATTATCGAAAATTCTGGGCTTTTACAAAAACTCGTGGTTTTTGAAAATTAGGCTTGAGATCGCGATTTTCGAGATTACAGAATCGTAGACATTTTTAAAAGACAACACATTTTTATTATTGAAGTATAACAATAGAAATTGAAATATTCAATTATGTATGGTACGTTGATCTGTAGGTTTGCCAAATTTTAACATAATATCGTACCAGTCAAACAATAAGAATAGTAATAAATTACAATAAATACTACCATGCATTTCTGTTATTGAATAGTTTAATACATACTAGGTCCTTGTTGATGAAGATTTTAAAAGATAAGACCTACCTTTGGAAAGTTACAAATTTGAACTTGACGTCACGATGAATAATAACACTTCGTACAACGTTTCGTAGATCCTACATCACCATGTAATTGTTTAATGTCATTGAAAACAAACTAGTGTAATTTAAACGACGATTACCAATTCATTGCATAAGTAAACAATATTTTCAGTATACTTATCGATGCAAATGAATTTTATAGTAGACTCAATTGCAATCCAATTCCGCTACACGTTATGTAATCGTTTAAAATAGCATTTCTACTCCTCGATCGAACTTCTTTATCTCATGTGAAAATCGAGTGTGCATGTGACACTCGACGAGGTAAGTTAATGAGATTCAAGTGAGTGAGACAGAACTACAGCAAGCAAGTCTCGGATTATCTGTATGCATAAAACCGAATGCTATATATAAGGCATACTTGCAAGGATGAGTCAATCGTTAATGAAAATAAACAATTCTTTAACCGTTTAGTACATCTCCATTAGAATATTACTAACCAATCTGTAAGATAACGCGACCTTAATCCGATTATTTTCCATTATACGCAATTTTAATTGCTCAGAAACGATTTAAATAAGGTACAATTGAAAATACTCCGAAAGAGGCCATGTTTAAATTTATTTTCACAGAATTTGACACCCAATGTTCGAATTCAGTCCATTCTCTGTTAAAGAAAACTCCAATTTTAAGATTACAGCACGAGAAAAACAATGAGTAAAATAAGTTAAAATTGGTCACGTATTTCGTAAATAATATCAATCCTCCCACAGTAGCAGTAAATGTTAAAATGCGCATACGTTAATTTATGTTTCTTTTATTCAGTTTGTTGATCTTGTTATCGTCTCAGCGATCGAACGCTTTTTTCAATATGTTAATGTTCGAGCATTTTCTTCTGCCGTTAGTAATTATTTATATTGAAGCAATCATAGCCTCCGTGCGTGTCTGTAACGCGCTACAATTAACGTGATTCATACTCTTCGCTGAAATTTGCATTTACTTTGATCTAAATAATTGTTAACGAGCGTTTCACCCTGTATTGTAAACATAACGACAAAATTTTCCGGGCTTGAAGAACAATTACGACCGTGACAGGATCATTCTTATTCCCGCAGACGTTGTCGCCCATAATAATATAATAACATCAATAACATCAGTATAGAGTGTACGACCTTCGTTGTCTCTGAGAAACAGATAAAACAAAAAAGAGACGCTTATTATTCTACGATTTCGTTTCTTTTTTCAAGAGACGTTTTTTTCTTCTTATTTCTTTATGGATCGAAAAGTATTGCAATTGATTAAAATTGCGAAATATTTTTCACAAAAATACACAATTTAAGAATCATTGATCATATTTTGACTATTAAAAGAAATCTAAACATCTGAATGGAATTCAATGAAATTTTATAGCCATGTTTTAATTTTATCTTCTCGTTTTAAAATTCGATTGAATTTTAACAAGAATCGATTCATGAACAACGATGGTTATTTCTTGTAGTTTTTTGGTTTTTCCGATACTTGGTATTCGTTATTTTCAGAAATGTTTAAAAATATTTGAAACAGATACCAAAAAGAATCGAATTCTGTATAAAAAAATTAAATAAACTTCTCTTTTATGCTTCCAAGTAAAAATGAAATTAAACAAAATCTTGTCCATCGTGTTCCTAAAACACATATTTTTCGTCGCAAAGTATAATATTACGTTTATGTTAAATTCCAAACAATTTGAAATTTATCAAAATGTTAAGGTATGCTTTTTTTTCAATTGATGCTTAAAACATTAACTGTCGTAATTTCCGGTAGATTTGAATTGCGATTCGTATCGTGGCGAGCTGCAAATTTTTTAACGAACAAATTATATACCAACAGAATCGTTACTCGTTTCGAATCACAATTTGTATCAACTGGAAGACGCAGCAACAATGGGGAAAAAAATATTATTATAAGAGGTCAGACTGGACAAGAATTTTTATTATTCGCTCTAATTTTCCCGGGTTTAAGGTCCGTCTGTATATTAATGATCGCTGAATGATTTATCTTTCGATTGTACTTCACAGGAGCGGTTGTGTAACCGGGTCAATAATTGAATTACATTTGAAATCATTGACCAGGCATTAATAAATTACCATCAACGATGTATCCGCGCAACTCAACGACACATTCATTTTTTCGTTTAAGTGACAAATTATAGATACAAAGTGTATATCACTTCGAACTACGTTTAGTGTAATTTAACAATTTATATGTCGATACAATGTGTACAATTAAATGACCGTTGGTACAGGAAAGATGTAACGAATATTCCGAGACTTCACAATTACGGAATTCAACGAGATTAATTAATCATTGGTCAATGCTTGTATTTATTACCTACCTGTTACAAAGTTGCCTGGAAGTCATTCAGAAGTTTTTTATTCCTTCTTTTTACACTCTTAATTTTGTTTTACTTTTATCTCGTTAAATTTTAGAATTTTTCCTGCTTTTTTTCAATTCTTCTCAGCTGTACTATACAAATGTTTTACATATCTGATGACTGAATATATTCTTAATGCGTCCCAATTATCACCGGTCGATTTACTTTTTGAATAAAACTCAAACGGTTCAAGTAATCTTGATACTTTTTTTTTATTTAAAAGTACAAACTTGGGAGTTCATAATGGAACAAGATATCTTTCAAATGGTGGCCCCGGATTTTTTCACAGACCACCGATCTTTTCCCAAAATTTGACGCGTTCGATGTTGTTTTTCGGCTTTAGGATTGTCACTGGATTGTCGGCATAAACCTTACCTTCGATACGATCCCAAAGAAAAAAGTCCAAAGGTGTCAAATTTTCCACGATTAATTTCCCATCTGTCTAGATGATATATGTCAAGTTTCAGATTGATCGGTTCGACGTTTTAAAAACAGCGCGAAATTCAAATCGACCGGTGATAATTGGGACACTTTGTATAGTGGGCCAATGTAACTTGGCGGTTTCTCGATATCAGAGAAATAAATACTCTTCTCTTAAGATAAATACTCTCTTAAATAAATACTCTTCTCATAAAACTGTCTCCAATCTACTAATTCCATCTCATTGGTATGGATAAAAGAGCTTTTATCACGGAAGAAAAATAACTTCGCAGAGACAATGCACTCGTCTCGGTAAAATTACTCTACGAGTAATTTCCTCGTCGATTCAAGGTGAGACATTGTACGAGGTTCAAGATTACATTTACGTAATATTTGACGTGAAACCTGTTTGTTTCACAGAACAAGCGAATTACAGGATAACCGAATAATGAAGCTATCGTTCGAGCTGACGAGGCACTTGACATTTTTTCAAACAGTTTTACGAACAAATTTCAAGATGATCAGGTAATTGTTGCAATCTCGCAAAAATCCAGCTCGTACATCGTGTTATGCTCCTGATTACGATGCGAAAACGTAAAGTAACGGTCGTAAATAATTGGCAAGTTGTAGAACTTATACGAAATCTTTAAACCGGAAATACGACTAAGTAAATTACGACGCAATGTACTTTGTTAATTACGTAATTTCTTATCACGATGTGTTATGCATTTAAAATCCAATTATTTTCCTTCTAGATCATATTTAGCAGCCTGTCGATTATCTTCCTTTTTTTAATCATGGTTTGTGACAACATCGATGCATTCGACTCGAATATTCCATCTGTCTCGGTTCGTTTGTCAATTCAAAAATGAAACCATAGGCATGGTATAATTTAACCGATCGACGCTTATAAATTACTCTTTAATCGAACAAGTTCTTCCTTGAATTCACAAGACAATGTTATTTATAATTTTACAATAGATTGCTAGAAAGAATTTATCGATCGTTGTTTAAATTCTTACCAGGTTCACAGATAACGTTAAGTCCTCGCCTCGATTAAATCTCGTTAAATTTCTTGTATTTATCGAGTAACATTATACCACGAGTAAATTGTTTTTCATCACGTACCATTTAAACTCATATACGCATAAGGCATATCTTATTATTTACCGAACTATTCGTCATTCGAAATAAACGTTCCAAATATACTTCTACAATAAAAATTGGTGCATTCAGTTTCCCATCAGAGCTGGAAAAATTATAAAAATAGCAAATAGATGAATAACTTTCAATTCGTTATTTGCCCAATAAATATTACAATCTATATTTGACATTTTTATTAAACATGTTCCTCGAGAATTTATGTGCATCTATAAGACAAGTGTTTTTATATTCCTTTATAATTGTGTAAGCAGTGAACTTTTATAAAATCACAGAGATGACCAAAGAAGATGGATTTTGTATTTACAAGTTTTATTTTTTCATTTTATTGTTACGGAATTTTTATTTATTTTATGCATTCACAAAAAAAGGATGTCTAGTCATCCTTCCAAATTTCATATACACAGAAAGTACGAAACATTTCCTGGATGTTTATTAAAGCTTTTAAAAATAATAAATAGCCTTCGATGCTTCTGAAGAACAATACGTCGAGAGCAATGAATTCGTCTCGGAATGAGTCACACGCTTGCAAAAATTAATAATATATTGTTTCGTTGAAAAAATAATAATATATTGTTTCGTTGGAAAAATATATTATATATTTTTCTCAATTCTTCTCAGCTGTACTATACGATGTTTTACATATCTGGTGACTGAATATATTCTTAATGCGTCCCAATTATCACCGGTCGATTTACTTTTTTAATTAACGTGGAATTTCAGTAGCATCCCTAACTAGACAAAATTTACGTACATACATCGTTTAAACAAATGAAGTTTCCAAAGACAGTTTAATCGATACCGATTAAGATACCCATGCAGCTAATAACAAAACTTCCGGTAGGAACTCGACGAGTTGCGTCAGCAGAATTAAGTAACAAATGTAGAAAATGACATTGCTTAAAATTCGTTGTGGAATTGTCATAGAGCACAGGTAACGTAAGTAACAGGAGCATAATTAATTCATCGAAGGTGCAAACTTTTCCTACCAAGAAACAAAAACATGTCAAGGTTCACTCAAATGCAAATTATTTCTTATGTGATTTCCATTGCATAACAATATATAATTCCATATAACCTGATTTTGCAATCAAGTGACAAAGCAGTTACAAAACAATACTAATTGCGAATATACTAATTATTACTCGACTCTGGATGTCTCGATCTTTACCACTGTCTGTGTCAGATTGTATAAAGATCTGATTTGGGTAATTCTCGTTGTGAATTAATAACACGTTAATTTTGTCCTCTTTAGTGCAAAACACTGTTATCGTTTCAATTCGAGGCAGCACTGAAGATGGACAAAATTACAAAACATGGCATGACATTTAAGCTCGAGTTAAACGATCGTGTCACGTTGCACTCGTTTCGTTCGAATGTCACCGTCAATTGCTGAACATTGCATGTAATTGAACAAAAAAAACAGCGTCACGCAGTGTGACAAATACGTGTCTAATTAAAGCCTTGGAAACACGAAATAAACCAAGTACGTCCTGCTGATATTTCTTCGTTCGGTTCTTCCAATAAATTTCGACTTTTAGCTTGTAAACATTTGCATATTTACGTTTAATGTCACCTCAATCCCATATTCTTGAAGATTGCTAAATTTCTCTTTGGATTGGTCGAAAAACTATGCAAACTGTTTCATTTAACATAGTAAAGGTGAGCTTAAAATCCACCTTGAGAATCGATTTTGAGAAGAATGTTTGTTCAACTTTAATCTGGTCAGCTCCTTGAAACCGAATCAATTCTTGTAATATATTTTTCGAAATAATAATTATTTCCGATTATACGTATCACTTTGTAACATACAGGAAGCAAAATGTTCAATCTCGTTGTAAAATGTTGTTTTCCTCTAACATGTTAATACAAATATAAATTATATGATTATTACGTAATTGTTGTAAGGAAGAAGTAAAATATAGCAAGATACTAAACAAATTTGTTGAATCATGACATTTAATTGGTGTAACCTTTCGGATACGGTGAACTTGAAGATTCTTATGGAAATCAGTAGAGAAAGCACAAATCGAAACCGAGAATTTCGAAAAGAAGCGATCAACATTTGTGAAATCATCTTTGTATTCGCTCACTGTCGGTAATTCGTCATTCGTTTTAGCAAATAGCAAAAAAAAAATTAAAAAAAAGAATCAGTCAATATTCGTTACAAAACTGTATAAAATTAAAATATTATTGTGCAATTTTACCGTAGACGAATTGCACGATGTGGACCACCCCGCGAAAGTGAAATTTCCAAATCTGAAAATTAAAACTGCCTGGTTTTGTAATTATCGTACAGAGAATTCAATTTCCAGATTTGTAAATCTCGCACCCACGATTCGTCGAAGCGAAACGTACAATCGCGAATCGATCGTAGCGTTAAATAATAGAAAAAAAAAAAACTGGTTACAGACACACCGGCACGAGAAACACCAAAGTCCGAAGCTTGTTACACGCGGAAGAAAAAGGACGCCGTATCGAGGCAAACGTCGAGAGGATACCATCGGTATCGTGGCGCCGGAATAGGGAACAAATCGATGGAAAAATGCTGTCCATTTTCTCGTCTGGAAAGATTTTTTGCGTCTACGTGACGGTTGCGTGAACGTTCTTTCGGCCAATGGACGAACGACGAACGAAACGAGGGAAACGATATCTCGAACACGCTCGCGACACCAACTGCATGTCAGTCTGATCGTGTCCACCGGCGGATAGAGCTCGTCCTTCGTCCGTGGAGGATCTGCGCGAATTGCACGACACGCGGACGAACCATCTCGTTCGATAGTCGAGAAGCATCGTGTATGAACGATTATCTTAAAAACGAGGGAAACGTGAACGAGACATCGCACTTGAAAATTCCACCTGTTCGAATTTTCATCCGTTCAGAATTCCAAACAATTGTTGCGTACATTTCGCGAAAGATCGTCGACGAACCGATGTATCTCTTCAAGACGAACAGCTAACCAACGACTGTCACTGGTCTAGAGATAACAGACTCGCAGATAACGGACGATTCCGCGCAGCGTCTCGCATAAAGTTGAGTCTGTTCTCATTGGGTCACACAGTTCACTGGGTCGAGATGTATCAGCGAGTGGTGTTGGTAAACCTTCCACAGGCGTCCACGATCGACATCGAGTTCTCCAACATCACCTACGAGACTCGTGAAAGATTCTACGGTCCTTTCAAGCAGATTCTGAACGGAGTGAGCGGTGTCTTTAAGTCCGGTGAGTTGTCGGCCATCATGGGCCCGTCTGGCGCGGGCAAGTCCACATTGCTGAACATACTCACCGGATTCGAACGAGGCAAGTACAAAGGGCAGATCGACTACGTAGGCAGGGAGGGCAAGTACACTTGGAAGGAGTACAGGAAGCAATCGTGTTACATTCAACAGGACGACAAGCTGCATCCATTGTTCACCGTGTTGGAGGCTATGCGAATGGCGACCAATCTGAAGATCGGTAGCAGTCTCAGTCGAAAAGCCAAGGAGATGCTGATCGACGATGTATTGGAGAACTTGGATCTCAGCAAGACCAAGAAGACCAAGTGCAGTCAGTTGAGTGGAGGCCAGAAGAAGAGACTGAGCATTGCCCTGGAACTGATTGACAATCCACCGGTGATGTTCCTGGACGAGCCAACGACCGGTCTCGACTCTCTCTCGTCTTACCAGTGCATCAGGTTACTGCACAGCTTGGCCAAGGCTGGCAGAACCATTATCTGTACGATCCACCAGCCCAGCGCATCGATCTACGAGATGTTCGACAGTGTCTACCTCTTATCGGATGGCAGGTGCATGTACGATGGCGCCACCAAGAACACGATCGCTTATTTCTCCAGTGTAGGACTGAACTGCCCCAAGTACCACAATCCCGCCGACTACATGATCGAAGTGGTCAGCAACGAGTACGGGAACTTCAAGGAGCAATTGGCCAAGTTGGCCGACAACAACGAGCGACCATGGCGTTCGAACGTGTCCAGGATCACGAAGAAGGATTCTGTCAACGCTCGAGCGAACGAACGCAAAGCGACCGTGTTGGTGCAAACGCCATCCGAGATGGAGAGGTTCGTCGTGCTGATTCACCGTTGCATGATTCAACTCTTCAGAGACTGGACGGTCACGCACTTGAAACTGTTCCTTCATTTTCTAATGGGTATACTGTTGGGTTTGTTGTTCACGGACAGCGGTACCGACGGTGGCAAAACGATCAGCAACGTGGGGTTTTTCTTGGTCACATCGGTCTATCTGTGTTACACAAGCATGATGCCAGCGGTGCTCAAGTTCCCTTCGGAGTTCTCCACGTTGAAAAAGGAGAGGTTCAACAACTGGTACCAGCTGAGAACGTACTACGCCGCAACCGTGATCTGTAGTCTACCTGTGCAGATGTTGTCAGTCCTCGCTTACGGTTCACCTTCTTACTTCCTCAGCCGTCAACCAATGGACACCAACAGATTCCTCATGTTTCTGACCGTGACGATACTCACCACTATGGTAGCGGAGAGTTTCGGTTTATTGATCGGCACTTTGCTCGATCCCATCAACGGAACATTCACAGCGGCGATCATTCTCTCCGCGATGTTGGCCATGTCCGGTTTTCTGGCTCTGTACAACCACATGCCGACCATTCTCTACTACGTCAGCTACCTGAGCTACCTCAAGTACTCGGTGCACGGATTGGTGCACACCATGTACAGTTTCAATCGTGAGAAACTGTCCTGCTCAAAGAACTACTGCCACTATCGCGTACCAGAGACACTCATGGCAGATCTGTCCATGTCGGATGGCAAGTACTGGCTCGATATCGTTCTGCTGTTCGTCAATTACGTGATTTACAAATTCGTGGCGTACTTCATCATGAAGAGGAAGCTCTCTTCGGTCTGAGGTCCTGAACTCGCGAACGAGATCGACAACGCTCGATTCAACCTGGAAGTTGTGCTGTCATGATAACCGTGAGGTTTCGTCGCGCAAGTGTACGACGATTATTAACAAAAGTGACTGTGATACAGGATAAAGATCGTCGAATGACCGCGCTAATAAAAATGATCGCGTTTGGGTGACATATCCGCGAGTCCAATCGAAATGTTAATTCTTTCTGATCAAGATGGACGCGGATCACGAGGAAAGCGACTTCCTGTGATTGTTCACCAAACGAGTACTCCTTCGTCGTCTCTGTTTTGTACTTGGCGTGAAACTCTATTAAAATGGTATCCGTTAAACGTTTCTCTTCCATTTCTACGAACAAATTCCCTACTGGATGAACGCGTAGCTCGAAGAAGTTACACAAATCGGTGGGAAGAGTTCGTTTTTCGACGCAACGCGTAATTAATTACGCGAGATCAGGAACATCCGCGTATTTGACGCAAACATCGAGAGGTCAAAGGTCGTAAGCGATCGTGCTAAATTCGCAACGCGATTCCCTAATCGAATCGCGAGAACATTGAACCCACGCAACGCGTCACTGTGAATGGAGGAGTCCAGGCAATAGGTAAACTCGATGATCGTTCGTCGAAGTATACTGCTCGGAACAGTCGGGGAGTTGTCAAATAAGTATCCAAACTCTGGCGAACCATTTTTCAATTATGGTAAACAATTACAGACCGATAAACTCGGTGTACAAAGTACATAACCTTGTCACTATTATGTCGTCTCGTCATTGTTGGAGAAAGTTGACACCTACGCGCACTGAACATAAGAACGGTTGTTGGACGTTTTTTCTTTTATCGTAAGACGGAAAATTAGTCATTTAAATTATACATAGACTCAGGAAGATACGATTTGTTACAGGGTCGTTTACGTTTACCCCAAGGGTTAATAAATAACAAGGAGTGTAACGACGAGAACAATTTTTGTACACTCGATGTATCTGGGATATTTTATGTACAGTTTTCTGACATTGTATTCTGTATTTGTCTATTCTTGTTTACGAACCAGCTTAATAAATATTCTTTCTACAATGTTCTTCGATTGGTCCGACTGATGTACAAAATCTATACGGAACATTATTGAGTTGTTTGTGAAGTCATTTCGTTTTCCAAGAAATGGAGAGTATACAATTTAATGAAATGTTTGTACGCTCTAAAAGAATCGTGTTTCATTTTCACCAAACAAAAAAAAAAAAACGAATTGACTTTTCGAACAATTCAATAGAATAGGGTAGGGTTGGATAGAATCCCTATAAAATATTAACAATTACTTATAGAATCATCGAACCTCTTCTATCGTCCATGATATTGCAATGTATGAAGTGTAAGTAGACTTTTGTGACCAACTGTAAGGGTTTAACCATTTCTTCGTAGTGCATCGAGACAATAATTTGGACACCTTAAAAAATCATTTAGAAATTCAATCGATGTGGATAAACAGTGAGTTCGACATCTCCTATAAAATGTGTAATACTTTGTTCGTTCCTGGGAAAGGTACATCCCCGATTGTTCCGAACAGCGTTTGATCATCGACAGTGGTATTCAATGGACGAAAAAGAAAGAAATCACTGACACCCATGGCTTCCTGAAAACGTTGAAAATCTGTATTACAATCATCCATCGGTCGACGACATTTGCAGAACTCTTACAGCTGAACGATTAAAAGGTAACCAACAAATACGGCCTTCTTTCACTGTACTTGCCCGACACAATTGAAGGTATACATCTTATCGACTAAACGTATCTACACTATGTATATGCTCGTATCTACGCAATAAGTAGCCGGCGAATGAACGAAATTAAAACCGAGACGCACCTGAAGGGAAGAAAAGACAAAAGAAATAAAACGAAACGAAACACAAATGAGCGACAAAACATAAGGCGTGGGTACGTTTACGCGTGTTCGTCCAATACTGAGAACGGGGGTGGGTTGGTGTTGGTTAACGTAGAATGTACAAAACGGGGAAGCTCGAGTGAGAAAGAAAAAAAATTGCAAACTGAAAAAGACGAGAAGGAACGAAAAATCCCGTGGCGCAGAGAAGCGTGAAAAAAGTGAAGCCGGAGATTATCAGGCACCCTGATTATGGAAAAAATGGCACATTTATTATATTATTAGTGATAATAATATTACTACCGATAATTATACATTTTTTTTTCTTTCTCAAACGAAACGCTCTCGACACACTCGCTCGCTCTCTCGTGCACCCTTTCTCAACCACTCTGACCCTCTCTCTCTCTCTCTCTTGTTCTCTTTCAGTATATGCATAATAGTCGGCTCGTGGTTCATCGATGTTAATAAACTCGCATGCATGTCGAAATTGATCGTTCCATTATCCTCTTAAGGCCCAGGTGTCACGCCAACCGAGCCACACGCCAGGCCTAGCGTACGCTTCTCGTTTTTAATTACATATTATACAATAATGTCGTTTAGATCTAATGTACACGTGCGAGATTCCGCTTGTCGACAATCGTGTCCCTGGCAAACGAGGGTAGTCGTCGGTGTTCCGCACAAATTAATAATGATCCTATGGAGCGTGCTACCACCGAGTTTCAACGACGCCCAGCACGAGCAGCGCGATACGATCGATAAGAAGAAGACCGCATCGATCCCGAGCACGCGCCGCGAACTTCAGCGTTTCGACCTCTGAAAATCGCGACTGAACGATTCGTCTACCGAGTACCTGTTCTTCTTCTTGTCATCGACGCAATCTTCCTCCGACGAATCGACCGATCGAAGTTTCGGGATCAACGGAAAGACGGGCCCGATTTTGCAAAATCGTACCGCAACGCGGCGCTTCATCATCCATCGAGCCGAAAAGGCCAGAGAAACAGAACGTGCGTACGTGAGTGTTCAAAACGAACGAAACGTGTAAAACCGAACGATTTCGAGTGGCTCCATCGATACGGTCGCGAACCGAGACCAGATCTCGTTCTCGATCTTTCTCGATCTCACGGACTCCTCGCCCTTCCACTTTGACTATCTAAGACTATCGACAGGTGTGCGCCTAGCTTAGACGGAGGCTTACGAGCTATTTATTGTCGTTATTATTTTACATGATTACCATCGCGAATACAAGTGCGTGACCGCGCGCGTATGTTTGCGTGTGTCTCTGTGTAATTTATCTCCCTATGAATCACCGCTGACCTATCGCAGTAACGTACACACAACGATCCACCATCCATCGCGTGTCTCTGATTCTCGCGTTGTCCCCTGTCAGTTTCTCGAGGTAATTGCCGCGATTACGGTGATCGTCGATTAAAAGTAAAGCGAGGTTGTGCGAGTTATCTCGGCCGTGTTACGGCCACATCGAAACGACGATCCTGAGATCCTTCGATAAAACAACGCATTGGAAATTTCTTTTCAAACGGATTTCATCACCCTGCTTCGTGTGCTCGCGGAGGACTCTCTCTCTCTCTCTGTCTATATTCTATTCTCTTCGGTGGTACCGTTTTTCCTAACGGTCGGTAAGCGAGCTAAGCAACGAAAATTAGAGCCGGGCGCGTTCGATCGTTCGTTAATTGCTAGACGGCAGCGAGAGAGGAACACGAAGGTACAGAGAGCGAGACGCGCGCCGAAACATGCTTCACGTAGGAGGAACCGCGCGTAATCGGTCCGGTGTACACATGCTTTTGAAGAAAAATATAGCTGCTGCACGCGTGATATGTGAAGGAGTGGACGATAAACAACACCGTAAACGATCGCTACGGGAGACGGGTACCGTGATACGATTACGGGGAATACGAACAACGGAAACGTATAAGAGCAACACAGAGAACAAGAAAAACAAAGCGCAGAGCAGAAAGAGACGGAGTAAACACGGGCACTCGACACACGTAACCATTTATTTCTTGTTGTTCTTCTTCTTATTATTTGTCGTCGTTGTTTTTTCTTTTCTTTTTTTTTATCTTTTCTTTTCTTTTCTTTTCTCTTTTTTTTTTCTTTTTTTTTTTTATTCAATAAAATTTATTTAAGAATCTAAATAAATTAAAATACATGGCAACTGGGTACACATTGAGTTGAGCTATATTTTTGTTCAAAAACAAAAATGTCCCCTTTTTCTCTCACGAAGGATCTCCTCGGCGATCATTAATCGGTAGTAATAATAATAATAATAATAATAATAATAATAATAATAATAATAATTAATAATAATAATAAAATCATGTTCGTGACAATAATAATAATCACCATAACGATGATGATGATGATAATAATAATAATAATAATAATAGTAATATTAATAATAATAATAATAATAATAATAATAATAATAATAATAATAATAATAATAATAATCGTAATAATCGTAATAAGGTAATTGGTTAGGCGTACGCCGCTGCTGTATATATACAATTATGCGTGAGATATGTTTGAACTTTTTTTCGTGTTCGATGGGTAGGTGATCCGTGTTCTCATTCTCTCCCTTCTTCCCCAATCGTTCACACCTATATACTGCCTTTTTGCTTGATCCGTGCGCTTTTCTTTTCTCCCATCCCATACTCGTGGTCCGAATCGTTGAACCGTTTAAAGAAAGAAAAAAAAAAAAAAGAAGAAGAGAGGGAGAAAAAAAACTAGAAGAAAAACGATTCCATCGTGGATCCATCCTGTTCCAACGCAAACTTCCCGACCTCTTTCTCTCACTCACGATCGATCACGATCCTTCTCATCTATTCCTCGTACAATGTAAGTACAGAAAGTTAGCCTGAACGCGCCGTCGTCGCGCGTCCTCGATTCGCGCGGAACGCACGCGAGCGAGACCGTACGTCTCGTCTTGTATGTACAATTATTTGTTTATACCCGCCAGCCGCCGAGGAGGATCGCCAGCTCGCCGCTCCTGGCACGAGAGTCGTTGATTTCTACGTATTTACAACCGGCGACGAACGAACAGAACCGTCATTTACCGAGCTTCGCGAGGGACGAGAATCCCAGCCCGGGGGCAATGATCGCGAGCTATCGATAACGCTGTTAAGGAACCCGTGACGGTGAGATCTTTTTTTTTTTCTCATTAGCACGGACGAGCTCGCGATCGTCCCCAGAAACGCTGAGCTTTCCACGTCCCTCGTCGTGTCGAAAGTTCTCTCTCCGCCTGGAGCGATCGCGCTCTTTGCGACGCAACCACCACCGTGTCACGAGAGCACGCGCATGCGCGCGCGCAACGGTGGCCAATTTGAACAAGAGTCCGGGGAGGGGGTTGTTTTCTTCTCTCGGGGGATACGCCAGATAGCGGGGTTCGGGGTAGACCGATTCAGTAAAATCACGATCGCAACTACACGCTTCTTACATCTCGAAAGAGAGGAACCATATTCCTTTGTCTTCTCGCTATTTATAAAAATAATTTGAAGCCGCCTTCGAGGGGGATTGGGGTATACGGGTAGATGCCTCTTAAAAGTAACCACGCTCTCTCGCTCTTACTCGTGCATTCTCACTCTCCATCGTCATCGATGACTCGGCAACGGCATACAGAGCCACCACCACCGCCGTTCTATACTCCTGTTCGTCGTACGCGCGTATCGTTTAGAGTCACTTTGGAAAAAATCACGGATATTACACCGAGCGTAACCGGTTGCACTTGGATCATACGGCATGCACAGTTCTGCGCTGGTGCAGCGCAGCATCCTCGAATCCGACGGCTGCTAAACGTTTCCCGAGCAGTCCGCCAGCCCCAAGCGTCCTCTCGTCTCTCTCTCTCTCTCCGTGGAACGTAAATTGTCGTTACGTTCGAAGAATGTTACCGCGACACACCGTTGCAATACCCTTAATTTTGCTCGATTCGTACAACTGGTAGGTTAAGTCCTGTCTGTATGCGCGAGTCCCGCGAAAGTCCCGAAACTATGACAAATTTTAAGCTGTATCTACCCCTTAACACAGGATCACACCGCCGCTGAGCCGCTGCTACTGCGGCTGGGACGGATTGTGCTGAAGGGAAGGAGGCGGGCCCTGGAACAGAACAAATTTTACGTAGAAGGTTGCACAGATTGCGTGAACAAATTCAAACGAGATCCCCCGATCTCATCGTGATCGTCCATACTTGGCGAAAGGAATACAGCGAGATGCCAGAGATACACTTTGTGGATGTTATAGTATCTTTGAAATGTTTATCAAGACGGTAGCTGGAAATATTTACTTAGATTTATATCTAATATTTAGTTAGATTTATATCTAATATTTAATTAGATTTATATCTAAGTATTCATTCAGATCGCGATTCGTGAGGTCTGTGTTCACTTGGAGTTGTTCAAGTTCTCAAACCACCAGTGTTCATGGATCTTGAACGTCTCGAAGTGAACACAGACGTCACGAATCGCGATCTAAATAAATATTTAGATATAAATGTAATTAAATATTAGATATAAATCTAAGTAAATATTCATAGTTAAGTTAATATTAACGAACCAAGTTCTCAAACCACCGGTGTTCATCGATCTTGCTTCGTTACCACTGATCCTAGAAACCTTCCAATAGTGGGCATTGTCGTTCGACTTACAATTACACCAATCTCACTGTATAACTTCCACCATGTGGTCATAGGAACGTCAACTCGTAATAAATCGCTCTCAAAAATATAAAAATTGCCTCAGAGCGATCGGTACATTTTCTCACGATCGTGGGTGACTGGTTCGTAAAGCAATACTCACAGGCATCGCGGAGAAGGGTGGCTGAGAATGCGCGTGGGGATGAGGATGTGGGTGTGCTATGTGCGCAGCGAGATGGCCAGGTAACTTGGGCCCATCCTCTGCTTTCTCTTCCTCTCTCCTCTTCAAGCACGCTGCCTTTGGATTAAGATTTCGTTCTGCAATCAAACACGAAACCCTCAGTTAAACAACATTCCGAAAGAAACAAATATTCCAAAGTTTCACCGATGGATAGGTACCTCTGACTTGCTGTTCGAGCGTCATGATCACTTCGACGGCCATATTGAGGATACCGAGTTTCGTCTGAGGTTTATCCGTCTTCAAGTGCGTCATGCACATTCTTCCAAGTTCCTTGAGGGCCTCGTTGATATCTCTGATACGTATCCTGAAGCGACAGATCACGGTTACGCGCGTCGCGGCTAGAACCAATCTCGGAAGAAACAAACAACGGGAAGCGACGCTCGAAGGAAGAAGTAGATTGAACATTGTAACCGGTCCTCCGATCGTTACTCCCCAACATTCGATACCGATCTTTCCGTGGAAGGTTTCCAACGTTTTTGCACGAGATCGTCAGACGGATCCGAGGACAGCCCGGTACAGTTTCAGGTGCACTTTTAACGAAACGTGGGAAACCTTCAACACCGGAAACTTCGAATAGAATTGAACACGGGCGGTAAAGATACGGAGTATCTCGATTATTCTCAACATTCTTCTACATAATAGCACGAGAGCCTGATCGTTTCGCTAGAGAGATCGAAATCTGTTTCTCACATATACATAGAATACGGGCCTAACTCTTCTCGAATCGGTTGTTAACAAGGCGGACGACGAGTGGGTTCGCGATTCACTGCACACTTTCGTCGACTTCCTTACCTTTCCCTAGCATTGTTCGCCTGCCGCCTCTCTTTCTCCCTTTGCGCCTTCACATCGGGATCGTCATCCTCGTCCTCGGCGCTCGAACAACAGTTGCGCAATAACAACACTCGATTAATCACCTGACGTAGGCGGTGGGACACCGTTTTTGTCCTAGATCGTGCGCGCGCGACCACCGACAGCAGTGAGACCGGCACCACGCCGTAATCAACGACTGAACCGATTACAACGAAGGGATTGGAAATGATTCGAGAACGTTTAGACGGGATTTGGAACTCGAACGAGATCGATGCATCGGTTTTCTCGACGCATAAGCGATCTCTTTTCACTGAACACACGCAGAAGCTCTCCGATCGGCTTGTGGTTATGGACAGAAGAAATCGGATTGCCATATTCAGGGGGTGGCCCGTATTCTTTGCAACAGAGAACGCACATCAATGGTGAAGAGTGATACACGGAAAGAAAAACACAAAAAAAAAAAACAAACAAAAAATGGCGGATCTACGCGTGGAACTGGTTTCGTGCTATTACCTAGAATAGTTGAGAGTTCGGGTGACGTCTAAGGAACGGTGTGTCGGTTCTGGACATACCGGGACGTGCTGGATAAGGAGGGGGGATCTTCGAACGGTAATCAATTCTGAAAGAAATCTTCATTATATGTACAAGTGGACAGTCTGCTGTCTTCGTTTCGACAGGGGATTGAACTGCAGCTGTTCCAAGATCGTAGGATACTCGAAAGAGTCTGGGAGTTGTCGATCTCTAATGCGTGACGAGCCAATGAGGAGACTAAAAGTGACGAGTAAACAGAAAAAGACAGAGACAGAGAGAAAGAAAGAAAGAAAGAGAGAGAAAGAGAGCAAAGTTCTAGAACTCGATGTAACAACACGTTCAGTGGTGCAGATCGTAGAGAGGTGCTAGGCACATTGTGAACTAAAGGTAGCATGCCTGGGGCGACCGAATCGCAGCCGAATTAAAATGAAACTGATTGATAAGGCGAGTACAAGAACTGTCCAGATGTCTATCGCCTGGGCTCGTATCATTTTCCGTCCTTAACCAGAAACATTTTAATTGTCACGCCAGAATACGGGCCTCGCAGTGGAGGGGGAGAACGCAAGCATGCCAAATAGTCTTATCCGAGTTTGTGCTTCGATAATCGTGTGTTCATTTTTTCTTTTCTTTTTATTTATCATTTTCATTTCTCCGGTGCTTTATCGGACATGCATACGAGATAGTGGACACAGGATACAACGTCCTGGAAGGATTTCGGGATACTTGAAAGTATACAACTTGGGGGAGTGCGTACTGCGTGTGTTCACTAACCTTTCACGCACGTTGTTGGCCTGGCGACGTTCCTTCTCGCGCACCGCTTTGGTGCTGGGATCGTCGCAGTCTTCATCAGCGCTCGAACAACGGTTGTTTAAATAGAATCGGTTAGTTCAATACTGTGTTGCACTCGTTGACGAGAGACCGGTCTCCCGTTGGTGTCACGACGGTGAAAGGAATTCTTACGTCTGACGGTCAATATTACACGTAGGGTTCTCACACGATACAATTCCCATAATTACCACCTCGAATTTACGATCTGAACGAACGACTCGTGAATAAACTGATACTTCGAGGGGTTGGTCTACGTATCGGTCTCTTCGGGACACTGACGCGTGAGAGTACATTTTTCAAATTTCGTCGAGTACATTTTTCAAATTGTGTAGAAATATTCATGATTTTTCAATAATGCGACACGGTATCATCGTTCAAAGACCGGTAGATACGTTACGAATCGGTTTAATTTTTGTTTCTTCGTAAGGGAATAATTTATCCCTGAAAAGATTCCAACGAGTGGACAACGTTACACGAATATAGGTCTACATTGTAAAATGCGTGTTAACCAGTATATAGAATGTACAATATATTCAATTATTTAAATACCGTTTGAGTTTAACAATAAGAACTATATCGTAAATACAACGAAGCTTGCAACGTATAATACACAAGCTTGCTATAATACTCTTGAAATACTTGACACGAATTTACAAGTAAAAACTTTGCGATACAAATTATCAAACACATTTGTAATAAAAATAACACGAAAAAGATTCTTACACTATAGGTCGTACCATTTTTCATCCGATACGTACAACAATGGAAACAAACACTGTTCGTGTGGCTTCTAAATAATTTAGCATTTCAAGCTTTGGAAAAAAAAGTAACGATTAAATAATTTAACATTTCAAGCTTTGGAAAAAAAAGTAACGATTAAATAATTTAGCATTTCAAGCTTTGGAAAAAAAAGTAACGATTAAATAATTTAGCATTTCAAGCTTTGGAAAAAAAAGTAACGATTAAATAATTTAGCATTTCAAGCTTTGGAAAAAAAAGTAACGATTAAATAATTTAGCATTTCAAGCTTTGGAAAAAAAAGTAACGATTAAATAATTTAGCATTTCAAGCTTTGGAAAAAAAAGTAACGATTAAATAATTTAGCATTTCAAGCTTTGGAAAAAAAAGTAACGATTAAATAATTTAGCATTTCAAGCTTTGGAAAAAAAAGTAACGATTAGATTACAAAAAAGATGATACACTGAGCATTTTTTTATCATCTACAACTCATAAGATATAACTATATACGTTCGTACATCTTTCGCTCGTTTCGATTAGTAGATTATTCCCTCTCTTCAAGTATCACCGTTTATTTACAAATCTGAAAAGGAAGAACGCGTTAACCCATTTGCATCAAAGCGTGGAATAATCCACGAGTCGCGACTGTCAACTGTCACCGAGCGCGGGATAATACACGAACCTATGACTGTCAACTGTCACCGAGCTCAGAATAATACGCAAACCTATGACTGTCAACTATCACCGAACGCAAAATAATACGCAAACCTATAATTGTCCAATTGCAACAGTTGCAACTGGTATGTTTAACCATTTCTGTGAACTTTTCGTTCCATTAGTTTAATATACATCAGTGTATTCTAAATAAGTTACTCCTTTCTGAAAATCTTTCAAACTGCCACTATGAGTGTTGCAGCACGCGAAAAACATTATGCAAAGGTGCAAAAAAGCCAATAAAAGGATATTTTTCTATTTCATCGACACGATGCTGCTGAACAATTACGTAATCTTTAAAAATCGTAAGCAAGATCGAGCGTTTCGTGTGAACAAACAGTTATTAGCCACATAGCATTTTCTTATCATCTACAACTCGTAAGGTATAACTATATACGTTCGTGCATCATCTTTCGCTCGTTTCGAGTCGTAGATTATTTCTAACAGTTATTGGCCGAAGAAATTCTTGATAAATACTTGGCCAACGCAAATGTAAATAAGACACCTGTCAACGATTCCGTTACGCGATTTACCGGCAGACATTTTCCTGTACTGCAACTCTAGCAAAGGGAAATAGAACATCGAAACGATGAGTTGCATGCTTGAATAACTCGATACGAAGAGAGACAGTCTTTAAATGTCACGATTGAGATAAAGCATTGTGTATCGACCACATTAAAGAATTCCACGAAAATTCATTCATTTTAATTCAAATAAATTTATTCCATGTATAAAAGAATACTCTTCTTACTTCTTTGTAAAAAAAAAGAAAAATATATAAAATGCGATATTTGCTCTATAATATTGCTATACAATATTTCTATACAATATGAATCGTTTTAAACAGTATACTGTTAATAAACTCCATAAATAATTTTAATGCTCGTTACTGCATTTGATGAACCATTCACTGATGTTTGAACACAGCAGCTCAAGCAGATGATGCAAATGGGTGTAAGTACAATTCCGTTTTCCAAATCGACTTTCGAGATTCAGTCCCGCGCAAGAATCGCTAGTTTGTACGTAAACATTGTATCTCGATCGTTCTCCGCTCTTGTAAGCTTCGAGTCCGGTTTCCATATTCGAGGCGGTAAAATGGCTGGCTAGATTCGACATAGATTCAAGTGACATTGTTCGATCGATCGTAAGAAGAGATCGCGTTTAGTCCCGACGCGATCGGTTCTCCACGAGTCTAATCCAGTTTCACTACTGCCGTTTCACCGGTCGACGCGATTTCGATCGTCAGACAGAAGGATACACATCCAGGCTATACTTACTATCTGCGCGATCTCTTCGTCCCTTTTCCCTGAGACGTTGAGTTGACCGTGGCCGCGCCGATCACGCCCGCTCCCGTCAGCTCGCTGCTCGAGGGTTTCGTTTCACCGCCGCTGCTGTCCGGCGGATCCTTTCTCTTTTCTAAAGATACGTATTCTGTTCATTATTAATACTGTCCTTAAACGTTCCCATGAAACAACGACGGCGACGACGTAGCGCCGAGACGGTGTTCATGGAATAGAGACAACGAGCAAAACGAGTCAAGGTGGCCGTGTACGACGCGTTTCCTACATTTTCCCAAGCCTCGAACGACAAATGAAATCGCCACGGGACCGTTTAGGTAATCGATCGACGATCTTTGGACAGCTCTGCTCTCTCACCCCGGAAACGTTCGCGACCTTCGCCGAAAACAGCGATCGCGATTCACGACATTATACTCGAGCTTTGGGCAAAGCTGGTTAGTCACGGAACCGTGAAAAGCGTCCAATTACGAACAGGAAGCGCTCCAGGGGCCTCGATACACTGATTCAACCGTCTCCTTAAACGCTCCACGAACGTCTGACAACTGCTCGCGCGATGCAACGAGACCGCGTCGGATAAATCAGCCACGCGATTGTGTGCAAAGACCCCGTGGACGCGTTTTCCAACGCGAGCACCGGGAATCTTTTTCTTTTTTTTTTTCTACTTGGAAAAAATAGAAACGCGGGACGAGAGAGAGAGAGAGAGAGAGAGAGAGAGAAAAATGTGGAAATAATTGGATCGACGATTGCACGAGTTTGGACATGGAGAAGCTGCGCGCGCACCGGTGGCGCGGGCCCCAAGCGGGTGGAGAGAATACGCGGTCTGGATTCCGATCGCCAGGAAAGGCCCGCGACGGAGAAAAGAGCGCTTCTTTGCGAACCGCTCTCGGAAAACTTGCGCATTCCATTAGGCCGGCCCACGAGAGAAGGATTACGAGCGTTCACCGGGTAAGAGGGACAGAAACGCGACTGAAACGAACCGCGAGGGAGAGAGAGAAACAAACCGAGACAGAGCACTCGGAGAATAATAAAGGCACGACAACGATGCAGGATAGTAGCTACTTCGCGTGATTTATCTAATGCTTCCTTATCGGGCTCGAACTCCGCCGTTGGAACACCTGGGAACTCCTTCTATCGTTTTTTTCTTCTTTTTCTTTCTTTTTTTTTTTTTTTTTTTTTACCCCCTCTGGTCGCGCGCTCCTCATGGGAAAAAGTGTTTATCCGATGATGCGACACCGAGAATAGAACACCGTTGCCGATTGTACGAGTATTGTCTTTTAATGTCGCCGATGGAGATTGTCGTTTGTTTGGCATTCGAAGATTTTCGGTTGCGCGAACTCGGACCAACCCGAGCCAACGGATACGAGTAGGGTTAGGTACTTTGACGAACCTTGGTAACTATTACGAGATTTTCTGGATTGATAGACTCTGGAGAAAATGTAGTTTTTCTTTGTTTTTTTTTTTACGAGTTGTACTTTAAATTGTAGACCTCGACCAACTGTTCAAGTTTTCGTTCCCTTTGTACGCGTGGATAGGTGATAACGATTATGAGATTTCTTGGATCGAGAGACTCTGAAAAAATGTACTTTTTTTTATTTTTTTTTTACGTGTTGTACTTTAAATTGTAGACCTCGACTACAATTTTTTTTTGCGTGATAAAAACGATAAGCGAACAATATTTATATACTACGGACGGAGCACAAAATTTTAACGTTCGATCTTATATTTTTGGGGTACTTTATGATCTCGATCGAAGTAAACAAAAATTAAAAGTGATACTCTCAAATGACATCTATCATTTTCGGGGTACTTTATAATCTCGATCGAAGTAAACAAAAATTAGAACTGATACTATTTAGTGATATCTATTATTTTTGGGGTACTATTATTATCTCGATCTAAACAAACAAAAATTAAAAGTGATACTCTCTAGTGACATCTATCATTTTCGGGGTACTTTATTATCTCGATCTAAATAAACAAAAATTAAAATTGATACTCTCTAGTGACATCTATCATTCTTGCAACGATATTATCTTGTTATACAATTGAGAAATTTAAATAAGAAAGTCAGTTTACTAATTACTTCGATGTCTGTAACAGTCTAGTCGCAACATGGCACCCATGACTCTAACGGAAAGTTAATGTCGCTAAGTTATCGTAGAACAATGTAGTGGGAATGCATCGTAGTTCAATCCAAGTAGTTTAAAGTCTTTATCCGTGTTGTTGTCCGTGATGATGCGCGCGACACTTGAAGAATTTAACGTTTTCTATGAATTTCTTTCAGCTATCCCTGAGCTACCTTACTCGTTCTGACATTAACGTTAGTATTTCATCCAATTAGTGGAAACGTAAAACTGCATAGGAAAATCTTGGCTACGATCGGAGTGTAATTGACTGGTAAAAGTAGAAAAAAGTGACAGAAAGGGTGAGAAGGTTCACGGCTAGGGAAAGTGAGGACAAAGTAGAAGGACGACGGAAGAGAATACCGTTGTGAAACCCGAGGAACTAATATGGTCAAGGATAATTGGAACGTTATAGCTAGCCACGTATTACTCAAGCTGACCATAATTGTTAAACTTCCTCGTCCAATATTCTCTTTTCAAGAAGTCACAGTTATCAGCCGGTTATCAAATTAAATTCATTGTTTAAGGAAACATTGGTCTCTCCTCTCGAGTGTCTCAAACTGGCTTCGTCGGATTGCTTTTTGATATTGAGAAACGTTGTCGACAACGTCTCGTCCACTATTCCATGAACCTCTCGAGAGCTGTGAAACTGGAGGAAAGGATCACTTCAAACTTACTGGCATTTGTCACGGGTAACCTCTCGATTTTGATGGAACCATCCGTGTCGGGCGTTGGCGTGAGACCAGGGTAGGAGCCTTGAGGTTGTGCCACCGTAACCGCAGGATGTGGACTCGTCTGTAACGAAAGGATCATCGTGTATCGATTCCACGAGGAAAGAAAAAACAAAATAAAAGAAAAATTGAAAAATTCGAGGACTCACCAAGTGGTCCAGTTGCGGTGGTGATGTGTGGGAGTAGATGGAACCGTGTGGACCAACGGGACCAATATGAAGACCTAGCTGGCTCTCCGCGTGGTTCCTCAGTACGTTTATGGCATCATCCAATCGTTCCTCCATCCGCGTTCCCTGTACCAACAGAATACCCGATATTCGACTCGATTACACGTCGGTTCGACAATCGTCTCGAGTTTGCGGAAGCACCAGTGCGAAAGATTAATCACGGATAACGTGTACTTCCGAAAGCAGTTCCCTTGGAACACTGTCGGAGTATCTTGGGCACTGGTCATAGTATATTTTCAAGGCGATGGAGAAGCGTGTACAGAGACAGAGAGGACTGTATCGAGTATTTGTGTTCAAAAGTAGGCAATACGGAGAAGTAGAAAGGGACAGGGGATCCGGCATGCAGTTAATCCTCCAACTCCAGTTTACTTTCGATGAACGAGAGGTTGTCCTGTAGTTCGAGGATTAACCAAAGTCGCGGTGTAATTAGTTCAGCGTGGGAGTGACGTTGAAGAGCGAAGAGATAGGTATACCGCGGTTAATATCGCTGAAAAATGTCGCAATTCGTTAGTAGACATAGAAATCACGGTAATTGTTTCGCTAGTTAGTCGTATCGGGTGAAAAGTCATGCGCAGAGTGTGGTGTGTTACGAATGAGTGGGTGAGAAAGACAGAAACAAGAACAAACGAGAAGAGAGGGTGGAAAAAAAACTGAAAATCGGCAGTCCTCACCTCGGCATGGTCGCGAAGGAAGCCGATGGCATCGTCTAGCCTCTGCTGTTCAGGCGCCGGCTTCACACACAACACCAACGCAACAACAAAACCAAAAAAAAAAAGAGAGAACAACCAAGTCAACACAACGTTCACAACAAACAAGGAGTAAATGGTGAACAAAAGAAAGAGAAAAAAAAAAATAGAAAAAAAAAACATGTAAAATGACAAACGATGAAAAATGATCGTCTTGAATATATGACTGAACTGGGGGGAGGACGAATAGAATGATTTGCAACGTGGACAGCACACACGGGGTGAATTATTCGGTGCATCGAGTGCATGCTACTTGGTGCAATTTCCAGGTGCACTCGGAGACAGAGTCGGTCGTTGACAGTGTTTCGAATCGTTTATAAAAATGATAATCGTCTCTCGATAGTGACCAAGGATCGATCACGATCGCAATAGTGCACGGTTGCGATCGTTCTTCTTTCTCTGCAATGGTGTCTGCCATCTTGCAGTACACCGTCTTTGTTCGACCTTTTGATGTCAACGACCGCTCTCTCTCTCTATCTCTCTAACTCTCTCTCTCTCTCTCTCTTGATCCTCCCCCGAGTACAAATAAAGTCAGTGCGTGTAACGACGAGTACTTCCAACGATTCACCTTAGTGCCTACGATAAAATATCGCGAGTGAAGTGAACGAGCACGAGAGGTTTCTGTTACGAACGTCCTTGACCTGTTTCTAAAGCGCACCGAAACGGCGATGAAGCGTGTCTGCGTTCGAAGATGCACCCGTCACTTTCCAACGAGATACTCGACGAAATCTAGTTCAAAAGTATAAACTCTTGCCCGGTTCCACGAACCGAAGTGACTCGTACGTCTCGTTAGAAGTGTCAGGGTCAACGATGATAGATAAACTGAATTCTTAAAGAAAAGATAGTATAAATTTGATAACTGCTAGGCATGGATGCATACCATGTGAATGGTTCCACGGTTGGGATCCGCCGTGAAGTGCGGAGACACCGGGGCAGTACCTGCCGCCCAACCTGGCGCCGAACCCGTCAAAGGTGGCGGCGAACTGACCGGTGTGGATGGGTTACTGCTATAACTCGATACTGATTGGTCCGTGGGGTAAATCTGTAAGGTCAATAAACACGCGGAATTAGAACGATTTCGCGGTATGGAGAGTCGAGGAGTCACCTCCAACCGGTGACTGGTTCTCTAAACTTAAAACCGATTGGCAAGGACGTTCCGAAAAGGAAAGAGACCTACAGGTTGGCCAGATGAGCCAAATGAATCTCCAAACGGAATACTTCTTTTATCACCCGTCTTGGCCATGTCCTTTTGACAAAAAAATACACTCTGAACGTCATCCAGCTAGCTTCATGGTCGAGCACACTCGTTACGAGCGCTCGATACCCCATCAAGCCAGCTGTTGGCGAAAGCTCAGAGTTTAGAGTGGCAGCTTCAACCGTGACAATTTGTAAATCTTGGAGGATCGTTTGCTCGAACGTCATCCCTTGGTTCTCTGTCCCTATCAGGAGTAAAGAAGACCGCACGAGCAAATGTATCGATACTCACTCTGGTGCTTACTACAGACGCGAGTGTTTTGCCGAGGTTGTCCCCCGTGGTGGGCTGCTGGTTCGTCGTTGGCGCAGAGTTGGGCGCGGAGGGCGCGGTCGTCGGTGCACCGGGACTATGACTATATTGCAACGACGCCGGAGATGGTGCACCGGTACCGCTGTTCGCCGCTACAGCGACGCTACCCCGGAATGTGGACATTGGTGGCAGTGATGCCGCACTGGTTACCGCCGAGCCCAGAATCGGCGCCGCCGGTTCTCCGTTCGGCGACATGGCCGAGTACGCCTGCAACCAACGAGTTAATTAATCTCTTGGACGCGAGGAACACGCACGTCTAGACCGTGACACGCTCGTGGCAGTGTCCAGCTTTTCGAGATCGACGTGGTTGGACACGCTGAAAAAAAAGAAAAAAATTTGATCTATCCTTCTCGAGAACAACCGAGTTTCGACACGAGATCCACTCGACACGAAAGAACACCAAAGGTACGTCCAGGAGTATCGGTACAGTTAGCCAAAGACAATGGTACCCGGTACCACGAGTTGCGGGGAATACTTCTGGATTCCGACTAGTGACTATTGTGCCTCGCTCGGTAACTACGCGTACGAACAATGCGATTGTCAAGGTTGAAATACAGTCGAGCGACCTTGCGAACGGGTCTTCGAAGCTTACAAAGTTCCGTGCTGGCATCAACGGTAATCCATTACCGTTTTAACGATCTACATTGTATCGTGCAGTGATCATAGGGCTGACACCTTTAGGGATATCACTACGGTTGGGCGTTAAAGTGAACGGTCCCGAGAAGTGTCAAACTGAGGACAATGCTTATACCTGACTCGATAACCGTGGGTTATAGAGGAGTCTAAAGTCAACATCGATAGACGACGATGTAGTTTTCGCTCAGTCGTGCGGTTCACGAAGATGCAAATTCTAACTAATAAGAACGTACGTTTTAGCTTTCAATTGTAAACATGTAAGTGTGCAGATCTGCTGTACAGATCCCTTGGAATGTAATCTGGAACGTAATTTCATTCGAAGAGATGAATCGTCATTGATAATCCCGTTCGATACGATGTTCCATCTTGGAAGTTATGAACTGAACACAGTATCCCCTGAACTATACCCATATCGTATAAAGTGTAACAGAAGAAGCAAAGACTTGACTTGACCGATAAACTCAGTTGTTTCTGTGGAATAATAGAATTGTTGAACACGAGAGAAAAGTGAATAGAAGGTTTATTTAAACAGTAGAAGATAATAGAGTGATGCAGTGGGGCATGGCGATGAACAAACGACACCAAACATACTCATACCGTATAAAGTGTAACAGAAGAAGCAAGGACTTGACTTGACCGATAAGCTGTTGTTTCTGTGGAATAATGGAATTGTTGAACACGAGAGAAAAGTAGATAGAAGGTTTATTTAAACAGTAGAAGATAATAGAGTGATGCAGTGGGGCATGGCGATGAACGAACGACACCAAACATACTCATACCGTATAAAGTGTAACAGAAGAAGCAAGGACTTGACTTGACCGACAAGCTCAGTTGTTTCTGTGGAATAATGGAATTGTTGAACACAAGAGAAAAGTAGCTAGAACTGTTGTAAAGTTCAAATTATAATATCTAGTTTATTATAATATGCTGGGATCTCACGTATCTAGTAGCATAGTTATTGTATATATAAGAACACATCAGTCTTGATGTGAACGAGGACAATGTCGTGTCGTCTTTTTGATTCTGGACTTGGAACTCGACTGAAAAGAAAAACCAGAAAGAAAATGGCCTAACCGTTGACCCAATGGTGGACGACCCAATACGGAGACAGTTCTTAAAACTGACACCGACATCTGGCACCCTTAAGATCGTTGTTGCATTCGTTCCAACAAGAACGTTTATCTAAACAGTAGAAGATAATAGAGTGATACGACGGAGCATGAACGAACCACACCAACCGAAAAATATCCAAATCGATAACTACCCCCTCCCCCGTGTCTTGACTCCTCAAAAGCTGCATCGATCCAACGGTTGTATTCCAACAGTTTGAAACATTTGTATCGAAGTTAAACGTATTTAAACTCGACTACGGTAAGCATCTCTCGCCAAGTTGTTCCGGAGCAACTGGTACTTCGCCACGCGCAACGCGACGATAAAAATACTATTACCGGATAACGCAAAACGCGAAGATAGAAATTTTATCTCGGTGCACTCCGGGTGGTGAAGTAGTCCCCAATGGGAATCTCTGGTACCGGCCGTACGGGACTTTATCTAAAGTTGGTCCGAGAGTTCCAAAAAGTCAAGGTTAACCTACGCTGAGATTTCGTACAACATTTAACCCCAGGTAGTCGTACGGAAGACCGAGCACACCACATTGGCCGAGATCGTTTCAACCTGGGAAACACGCACCAAACGACACGGTTAGAGTCTCCCTGAAACCAGCGACGCGGCCTCTTACAGCCTGGACGATAAAGACGATAAAGACGATAAAAGGATCGTTACAAGACAAGACAAAGTGGACCGAATGACATCGCGAGTTCTACGAGAGTCAGAGTGGTGACTCGGCCGACTGACGTCCCGTACAACCTTTCGAATCCGACTGTCCGGGTTCATAATGGACCAGGCCAGAACAGCTTTGATATCGGATACGCTTAGCGGCGTGTAGCCACGTACGCTCGCACCTACTGAAGCTCGCTCGTAAAACGTCTAATTTTAAGCGTCGTCTCGGCCCGAACAGCGAAGAGTATTTATCAACAAATTAGAGGGAGTTTGCGCGCTCGCGACCGCGGCCGGCTTCACGACCGGTAGGCGCCCCGTTAATTGTTCGTTTTACGAACGGAGGAACGAGGCGATAACTAGGGAGACGGGCCGAGGGGCGTTACCGTTTTTTCGACCGTGGTACCTAGAGAGATACCCTGGCGACGAGTTCCAACGAAAGGGAAGCTTCTTCGGCCGGTGAGAGAGCGGGTTTCTCGGAAGAGGGGTCATTAAACCGGTAGGATCGTAAATGTTTAACCTTTCGACCGGAGGAGGTGGTCTGGGGCTGGTCCGAACGGTTCTCGCCGCTGCGTCTTTTGTAGATCGTTCACCTCCATTATGCATAACGCGGCGTCTCCCTTCGACGATCCGGTTTTAGACGGCTCTCGTTCCACGCCAATCGACGGATTCTGCCCGCGAACGAGATCCAAACGACGATGTCGTTCCAATCCTTTTACCTAGACGAATTCCGTTCTCTCGATTCTCGAGGATCGTACGGTGGTGTCGAACACAGTGTCGCGCGTACTCGTGGAACGCGAGACGGGAATTCAGGGTGCCACCAACCGACCGGGAGGATTTCGTGGTAACCATGAACGGCGTAAATCAAACGAAGGCTGCACTTGACTAGAAACACCGAGTAGCGGGAGGGTCGTTCTATATATAGAAGCCACTGAGTCATTTGACGTTGCTCCGAGTGTACACGGAGCACTGTCAACAGTGTCTCTCAACCACCTTGGGCCTGGCCGAGGAACTCGAGCTCAGACGGTACGGACACCGTTTCGGGTGGTCCGAAATAAGACAGCCGCGAAGATCCACCAGCTGTGGTCTCCCTGGATCACGCTCGACGAAGAGGATTAAAGTCACCGAGCCGGTATGACCCAGTGAGACTCAACGACGACACCACACGGGTGTCCTTCCCCGAGCCGACAGTGTCAAACGAGTCGAACGTCTTCACGGGAGTCGGAGAAATGGCCGCGAGCCGACCGAATTTATCACGCTGTAACGTTGAACGCCGAAATTCGTGAGACCGCAGTTTCTCACCGACGACTTCACTTCTACCGTTACTACACCCGATATACGTCAGATGCTCCGTGGAGTTACACTGGTGATCCTACGGGAATCGTAAAGGTTCTGCGGTAACATCGATCCCCCGTTGGGACGACGAACAGTTTCAATCGAACGACTCCGTCATCGAGTGACCGACGACAGAATTTCGGGGGTGGTTCATCCTACGGGTGTCTCGTCGAAAGTTCCAGGACCGTCGAGTGTAAAGAAACGAGGCCCAGTGATTGATCGTCGCGTATCGCGTGACCGACGAGGGTGCACGCGCAAACGAGAGAACGAAAGCCAAGGGAGATACAGACTGAGTCGCTTACCATGGGGTCGTGGGGTAGGTGCATGGGGTAGGCTGGCTGAGCCAGGTGAGGGGGTGCGTATCCGCTGTACGGAGGCTGAACGCTGCCACCGCCACCCGTCCATGGGTCACCAGGACCCGTTCCTGCAGCGTTCCCATCTACAACACGGAGAAAAAGATTCGATTAGTCACAAATTGCACAGGGAATAGGCCTGAGCCAATCTGGATGCAACGAGTCTCGGTTAACGCAGCAAAACTTGGACTCAACATCGCTCAGACTCGATACTTTCCGTAATTTAACGTAATTAACGAAGAGACGAGGTACCAATGTTTACATTAATGTCTACGTGATCGGTTAAACTGTCTCCAGATATCTATCCAGTTTCTTCGGCTCCAGGAACCACTCTTATTCCTAACTGGGTTAGGAAGACCTAGTTAGGTCTGGGTTAGGAAGACCTGGTTAGGTCTGAGTTAGGAAGACCTGGTTAGGTCTGAGTTAGGAAGACCTGGTTAGGTCTGGGTTAGGAAGACCTGGTTAGGTCTGGGTTAGGAAGACCTGGTTAGGTCTAGATGAGAAAGACTTGGTTAGGTCTGGGTTAGGAAGACCTGGTTAGGTCTGGGTTAGGAGAGAATATCTATCTTCGAATATCTTTGGAATTTACACTTTGCTAGTAAACGAACTTTACTATTAAGCTCTTGGCGGTACTTAATTATTGCCTATTTTGTACAAAACTTAATGTATCTCGAGTTTAATAAATTTCAAATAGCTCGTAGTTTGCGTTAAAGTCTAACAAGTCTAACCTCTTTCTAACAATAATTAAAAAAAAAAAACTTTCTTTCTCTTGAAGAAGGAGAAGGATCTGCTAGCAAATTTTAAGTAGTTTGGCAAACCTTCGGCTTAACATAACAGTGACTTGATAAATTCTCTAGTTTAACAGAAGCTGAGTCTAGGGTGGTCCAAGTTAACGAACCCCCAAGTTCAACCGAACGCAAGTATACGGTCTGGATTTAATAGATTCTAACTTGGGCCTGACTCTCCGTTAAAGTCCATTAAAGTCTCTCGGAATTAGAATTCCTCGAAAGACGATATCGAACTAACCTCTCTCTCTCTCTCTCTCTCTCTCTATTTCTCTTTCTCTTTCTCTCTCTCTCTCTACATGAAAAGCAAATCTTTTTTCACCTCTCGAAGGCGATATGCTTGCAGCCCGGAGACGCGAGCGGGCAGTTTGCATCCGCAGAGTTTCGACACCGGTTGGCATTAGAGCAACAAATACCTAGCAGCACGTGGGGTTCAGTGACCAGAGAATGTCGCGCACGTGCTCGAACAATGCCCAGCACCGAATCGAGTTAAAAGACACGTACCCGGTGAACTTTGTTCGAATTACCCGCCATTCGATATTATCGTTCCGCTACCGGTGGATACGACGAGAGATCAAACGGTGGAAAGAGTGAAAAGAAACGTGCCGGTTAAAATTCTCGAGTACGATTCCGCGTCGTAGTCGTCGTGCGCTCCTCGCGCGTAAATTAGATCTCGTTGAGCGAGTTACGTCCAGCTGAGGGTTTCTTTCGATGTTCCACGTTCGGTCGAAACACCCGGTATCGAGAGCAATAGGCGGCAGGACGCTGGCCATTATTTCAGTTGAAAACAACAGCAATAAGCTTCGGGAACGTATTTCTTGATACTTTTGTTTGATATAATTCCGCGCGCGGGGTTTCCACCGACGAGCGGACTGAAACTAAGCCAAACTACTCGCTCGTTCCTACCCGACTACCCGGCACTCGATGTCTGATAAAACTTTTTCGCCCGTCCTCTGGCTGGCTTCCTTCTCCCTCGTTTATAAGCTATTCCGCTCGCCTACCGGGTGTCACGAGCCGAGGGAACGCGTTCCCGAAGCCGACCAACGAGTCTCCTTACCCTCTGATCTTTAATAACAACTTTACCCAGAAACTTTACCGATCTTATTGATTTACCGCCTTGGTAATCCGTCCGGGAAACTTCAGATATGCTCGTCGAGTTTCCTGCTCGTTTCCAGGATTCCCCTCTCTCCCCAAAGCCCTCCCGGTTCTCGGGAACGTGACTCGAAAAATTCGCTGACAGCTAGACCGCGAAACGTTTCACAGAAATTATTCCCACCTGGTGTACGCGAACGATAATTACGTTATTTCTAAAACGAGGCCAGAACGATCGCAACTACGCGTTGCAAGTTCGAAGATGCTGGGGTATAGACGAATGGTGTCCTTTCTTGGATTCAACGAGACTACTGTCTCGGCTTTACCGTTGCGTTGGAAAACAGAGGTCGGTGAGATATTAACGTATTAAATTTATGTTATCTCAGACCCCAAGTTTCCGAAATACAGGATTTGCTATCTCTAGCCCAGCTTAGATCCAAGTTACGCCGAACTTACAACTAGTTCTATACTAATATAAGTCCAAGTTCTGACGAGTGTTAGAGTTCAACCTGTGATTCCTTGAACTCAAGTTTTACCGAATTTAGAATCTATTAGATTTATGTAGTTATAAACTTGAATCCTGTCGAGTCTGAAATCCAAGTTCTGAAGAGCCTAGAGTTCAACCTACGATTCCTTGAACACAAGTCTTAGCGAATCTAGAATCTATTAGATCTCTATCGTCATAAACTTGAATCTTACCGAGTTTTGAAATCCAAGTTCTGACGAATCTAGAGTTCAACCTACGATTCCTTGAACCCAAGTTTTACCGAATTTAGAATCTATTAGATCTATATAGTTATAAACTTGAATCCTGTCAAGTTCTGAAATCCAAGTTCTGACGAGTTTAGAGTTCAACTTGCGATTTCTTGAACCCAAGTTTTACCGAATCTAGAACCTATTAGATCTCTATCGCCATAAGCTTCAATCCTGCCGAGTCTGAACCTATTAAATCTAGACCTAAATCTAGGTCTACCTAGATTCGAGTTCTACCAGTTCTATACTTTCTGACGTATAAATTACAATACATTCCAATTCTGTCGAAATTAAAGTCGGATACATCTAGGTTATCTTGAGCACCGTTTCTACCTAACTGTGGTCGCTATTATGACTATTATAAGTAGATCTAAATTTTGATAATATTAGAATCCGTTGGATCTAGGCTACGTCAGGTGCAAGTTCTGCCAATTCTAGAACGTTCGAGCTACGAAGCTACGTACTTTAAAATTCTTCTGAAATTGGAATCTGGCAGAACTTGGACCTAAAATACTTTAAGGCCCGATAAGCTCTCTGATCGACACAACTTGAATATTAGTAAAATCCAGATGTAACAAGTTTTATTCTAAACGAATAAAACTCATTCGTTTTAGAATAAAACGAATGATGGATTCAAATTCATCCAAGCTTGGAATCTTCTACGAGTCTATCTTCATCTCGACTCGTGCCGAACACAGAATCATTACACCTACATCAACCATAAGTTCAAGTATTGCTGAGCCTAATTTCATCCCTCTTTTCAAGTCCCAGTTTAGTGAAACTTGGACTTCTGTAGTTTATTAACCTTCTTTTGTTGATTTTCGTCGAAGGACAACGATACACACTATCGTGTCGCGTCTTCGACGTTTGCAACTTAACGATAGTTACATAGGCGTCGAATATAAACACTCTAGAGCTGCAACGAGCTACCCGTCTCCTCTTTCGACTCTCAATTTTCCAAAGTTTCTATCCAGGCATCGAACAGAACACATCTTCTCCATAATCGCACCAGATTCTCCGGAAAGTGATTTCGTTTTCCAAAATGGAGAATATATATTCAAATAAAGTGTTTACACACTCTGAAAAAATCGTGTTTTCACCACAAAAAAAAAGAAGAACAACACGAAGTAACTTTCCAAACGACCCAATACTTCTCATTTTCAATCGTTAGTTAAATCACCGTTTCACCGAATACGTGCAAGCTCTCTGCGTCTGTGTGTGTGTGTATGTTTTTGACCTTAAATGCTACAACAGTTTTGAGTTCCGAGATACGTCTGCAAATTTTCTGACGTCGTTTCAGAAACACCGCGGTCGGTAAACAAACAGAACGCATCACCGATCGCGAATATACCGTCGACGGAGAAGTCGGCCGCGCGAAATAGCATCGCGACGTCAGTTTCGCAACGCGATTAAATTATATCGGCGTAAAACAGGAACAGCGAGCCGCGATATAAAGTTTATTGTGCGCCGTGGTGTAACGCGTCGACGCAACTTGTCCGCGCGCAATTTTTTTTTTTTTTTTTCCTCTCTACCCAGTAGCCGCGAATTTCAGTGACCAGCTCCGACGCGTGCACCGCCCGTACAAATAACGAGAGATTGTTATTGTTTTTACGCGCGACAGGCAGAGCGACGAATTTTACGAGCGCGCGGTAAACAGCTGAATATTACTGCGATCGTAAACTCCCTTTTATCGTTCGTTCGAATCGTTACGCGATTTCCAGCGGATATAGATGCACATATGCGGGCGGGGCGTGCAGATACGTTGCACCAACACGAGTGTTCTCGGTGCATCGTGCCGTTTGATCGCTAGACAACGATCGATCGGTACAACGGAACCGGATCGATGTTACTTTTAGTTACGTTCGGCAACCAACGGCCTAGATTTGCGTCTTACGTTCGTTACCAGTTTAATGGAACACGGTAATCAGGATAGAGGGACCTTCGTTTCGAATACTTCCGTCAGATTGTGATAAATAATCTACAGGCGATGTTTCGTTGTCCTTTGACTCTTGGTTCATAGATTATGTGCACGCTTCTTAACCCTTTCACGGTGGAGCGTTCAGAAATGAATTGTGCTCTGGCTGGCTGGCATAATGTGTAAAGTATGTAATTTTGTAGTGTATGTAAGCATTGTAAATCGAAAGGTCCACCAAGTGGAAAAGAAATTTCTTACACCATTTCAGAGTTTCACTGATAACAAATGAACGACGCCAAAAAGTGCTGTTCGCTCGAAGGGAGCGTCTATAGGTGAAAGTTTGCCACGAAAGGGTTAAAATTCGAACTTTTCGTAAATTTCATCCTACTCTATGCAACACACTTGATAGATCCTGTGTTCAGACTCGAGCATATTTGAAATAAGGTTTGAAATGTATCCTTCGAAAGTTATCAAGTTTCTATTCACGAACGACGAATCAGATTCAGATAAGGTGACTAAATATATATATATAAACACCAATCATTTGAAATGGGTTTGAACACCAAAGTGCGTAACGAGTATCTAAAATAACGTCGCGAGGAATAAAAAATTGAAACGGCCTTTCGAAGAATTATTTCTTATTTTCGTTCCAAGTAAAAGTTGCCCGCCAGTGTCCGTTACGTCACTTTACCACCTATCCTAACTTGGACTATCACCTATCTTAGATCGAATTATCAGCAATCCAATCTCGAGCTATCATTATTCTGGTTCAGCCAATCACCTAATTTCGCCTATCTTGGACTATCGTCTATCCTAGCTTAGACTACATCGGCTGTTCTACCCTGAGCTAAGACAGGTTCCTAGCTTGAATTATATCACTTATCCCAGCCTGGTGTATATCACCTATTCTATCTTCTACTACTACCTATTCTACCTTAAATTATATAACGTATCTTTCATCGTATCGTGTATCCCATTTCTGACCATACCCTCTATCTTATCATCGAATATCGCGTACAGTGTCTCGAACTATCATCCATTTTATTAATTCCCCTGATACCTGTGCGACAAGTGGAACGCTTTGCAATGTTTCTTTTCGGATAAAAATACATATATTTTCGACCGTGTCCCATTCTTCGTATCTTGAGACAATCCTGTCTAATTTTGGACCACCATATATCCAAACTTTTCCAATATTCGTATCACGGATGCAATTTTCCAACGTTTGCTTTCAGCAAATATTCGTACGGAAACAACGAAGAATCGAACGTTCTGTCAACTTACCGATATAATATGGGTCTGCGTAGAGGGCAGCAGCCTTGGGGGAGGTGTATCTCGGTGAGTCCTGGCCGAATTCATCCGAGCCGTACTGCAACAAATAAAACAACGAACGTTTATTAACTCGTAGACACGAGTTCACTCGTAGCTGCGCGGCTATCGGATCGTGAGACGAGACACCGTGAATGAAGTCGATCCGCGATCAAACGATACGATTCGCCTCGGGACAGAAATCGTGCGAGTGTCACGATACACGGCGTCGCAGTTGCATCGTTGGAGCAACACGTTGCAACAGAACGGGGCAACTGTCTCAATGTCGTCGATGTTCGCTGGAATGCCAACTAACGCCTTTACCACGGAAATCTGTGTCGACGAATTACACGTCATTACGTTTCCAAGAGCGCGGTGGTTTATCGTCGATCGACGCAAATCAATTTCAACGCGTCTTCGAAGTGAATGCATTCGGTGCACATCGGTTACTAAGAACCGACCATCGCGTTTATCGTAATCGATAAAGGATCGTTTCGAGATTAGTCGCTTTGAAGTTACCAAAAGTCGAATCTTCGATACACTGTTCTTTATACACGTGTATCGTTTATTATAACGTTTATATACGTTTATATACGTTATTTGTATACGTGTTTGGTTCCAGCCGCGTGTATTCAGCGGTAAATGTAAAAATCCCTCGCGCCGATTCGCTCTCACCATTCTGTAACTGCCGTAGTCCGCAGGACACGCAAACATATCGCCAGTGAACGCAGTAAACCGCCGAGAGGAAGTCAGATCGCGTCGTAGGACAACATAACCGGCGATCTACGGCCGGGGATTGGACACGGTGGTGGAAAGTGCCGCGAGGGGGTGTCTCGCGGCAGCATACCCTCGTCCCAATTTCACCGTGATATATGTTAAAATATTCCGCGCCGCTTCCCTTATCCTCCCGTCGAGAGCTCCTCCGTTCCCGCCGCCACTGTGCCGAAAACTTTTGTCCGCGGTCCCCTCCCTTCCCCTTCCTCTTCCACCACCACCGCTACCTCCGACACCACCACCACCACCTGCTACCACCGGCGACGAAAAGTGCCACGGAACAACAGGGACAACCAAGTTTCGACTAACGCGAGGACTATGGCCGGCTCGAATTTCACGGCTCCACGGGAGCGTGAAAGAATCGCGTTACTTTGGGACAACTCGCGGATACACGGGCCACCCTTTCGCGATACTCGCGAACACGAGACAACGTTGCCAGACAACGAGCCGATGCACGCCGGTGATCCCCGAGCGCGACGCTTATTCGGTACACCGAGTGAGCCGATAACGTAAACAGAGACGACCGAGCGACGCGTACGTAAGCAACGTTAGAAAAACGACACGTTACGCGCGAAGGGCGACGCGAGACTGAGAACGGTCTCACTGCGCGGCGAGACGCGACGATTGACTGAGCGAATAGTGGGGCTCACGGGGACCAATAGGGGAACGCTTCGCTACTGAGAGGCTAAGATGCGTGTAGATGCGTCCTTTCGATAACTCGCACGATTCTACGCTCTCGCTTTGACGAGTTTATATCTCGGTGTTTAGGTTCGCGATGACTGGAGTGGCAAAGGTCGACTGCCGGACACTATTGCGCGCCAAGTAGCTTTTACAAGGATTTCGTCGATTCTCCGGGCACGAAATCGAATCCTTCGAAACGAGAACGGTGGAGGGACTTTGACTTTGGCTCTTGGTTGAGCGGATACGATCTTTTGGAGTATTAGCAAAATGCTGGGACAATTACAATTGGATGTGTGGAATGGTACAATAATAATTGGATTTATTTAAAAATTGACTTTGTTTCTTGGTTGGACTGATCCGATTCTTTGGAATATTAGCAAAATGGTGGAACAATTACAATTGGATCCTCCGGAATGGTACATTAATAATTAGATTTATTTAAAAATTGACTTTGTTTCTTGGTTGGACTGATCCGATTCTTTGGAATATTAGCAAAATGGTGGGACAATTACAATTGGATCCCAACAATTACAATTGGATGTGTGGAACGGTTCAATAATAATTAGATTTATTTAAAAATTGACTTTATCTCTTGGTTGAACGGGATCCTTTGAAATACTAGCAAAATGGCGGGGCAATTACAATTGCATCCCCTGGAACGGTACAATAATAATTAGATTTATTTAAAAATTGACTTTGTCTTTTTTTTGCATAAACAGATCCTTTCCTTTGAAATACTAGCAAAATGGTGAAACAATTACAATTGGATGTGTGGAACGGTACAATAATAATTAGATTTATTTAAAAATTGACCATGTCTCTTGGTTAAACGGATCCGACCCTTTGAAGTACTAGCAAAATGGTAGAACAATTACAATTGGATCCTCCGGAACGGTACAATAATAACGATATTTACTTAAAAATTGACTTTGTCTCTTGGTTAAACGGTACAATAATAATTAGATTTATTTCAAAATGAATTTTAGTTTCTAACAAACGAATTACCCAAGTAGTTGGCACAAGTACTAAAGAAAGTGCAAAATTGTTTAAATATAAAAACAAACGATGCCTCGTTTATCGTCACATTTCTAACAAAAACGCAGATGGAAAAAGTTACCGAAAATCTAATTTGAAATCTAATCGAATCTAATTAAAATTTCAATCTAATCGAAAATACTTGTATTCTGTACAATATATCGGGAGAAACACTGAAACAATGTTCGCGTTCGAACAATATTTTCCACGTAAAACACACACACACATACACCCACAAATGTAGATGATAACCCAGAACAGCGAAATGCGTGTTCCTCGGCACTGAAGGGTTAAAGAGTGTGCAAAGTGCGAAAAGGTGGCGCGAAATCTGATCCCAAGAACAAAAGATCTCGGAGAGCGTTCACGGTGCATCCGTATCCGGTGAGGGAGGGACGGGTACATAATTGTACGCGATAAAAGCGTCGAGTTTATCGCGGCAGGAGTCGATAACGGGCTTACAAATACGAACGCCTGTCCCGGTGGTGGTGGTGGTGGGGGGACGAGAAAAAAGCTGCTGCTAATCGCGCGATAAACGCCCGGCCTCTGGACCTATTAATTTAAATGAATTGCTTTGACATGGGTGGCTCCGATACACACTCGTTCAATTTCATCTCCTCCCCCCTCACCCTTTTACGAATCCACGGCCTCGATTTCGACTCCTCGTTTACACAACAGATTTCGACCGAACACGATCGATGATCGATCGACCGGGAGTACCAGGCCAAAACAAAGAGACACCTACATTATACACGATTTGTACAACGAGATAACCGGATTACGTTCGACAGGTTACGATCACTAGGTTCCGCTAGATCCGAAGCTTCAATGTCTCCGATCTCGATCCACGAAATCGATCCGTAGATGGACGAAAGCAGAAACACGATCGATGATCGATCGACCGAGAGTACCAGGCCGAAACAAAGAGACACCTACATTATACACGATTTGTACAACGAGATAACCGAATTACGTTCGACAGGTTACGATCACTAGGTTTCGCTAGATCAGAAGCTTCAATGTCTCCGATCTCGATCCACGAAATCGATCCGTAGATGGACGAAAGCAGAAACACGATCGATGATCGATCGACCGAGAGTACCAGGCCAGAACAAAGAGACACCTACATTACTAGTATACACGATTTGTACAACGAGATAACCGAATTACGTTCGACAGGTTACGATCACTAGGTTTCGCTAGATCCGAAGCTTCAATGTCTCCGATCTCGATCCACGAAATCGATTCGTAGATGGACGAAAGCAGACTCCAGTTCTCGGCTCGAGGAGACACCGCGTGGCCAATAATTCACGTTTTATTTCCTTGCCGGCGGGAGGACGCGCAATAATAAAAATGTCCGGCGGCCGGCAGGGCGGATCAGAAATCTTAATATGTCCCGGTGGGTGTCCACGGTGGTCGGGAGAGTCAGCGATTTCCAGCCAATATAAATGTCCTACATTGATTTAGTTCTCTTTTTCCACGGGTTGCGGTCGACGACGAGCGAGTGGCGGGAAAAGGAGGGAAAAACGGATGGAAACGTCTCTGTCAGGGAAATTAGCTTCCTTCGGGTTTTGAAATAGGACAGAAGGGTCGGCTACGAGCCGTGCAACGCGTGTTACGTGGCGCCTACGGAAAATTGACCACGTGATCTACGTCTCACGTTCTCATGCCGGCTGTTTTCTCGTCTTACAAGTTATTCCCTAGCCGAGGATTACCTCTTCGATCTAATCCCTCGTGTTATCGTTCGAAACGGTGCACGCTGCGATATTACACCGATCTAGCTGAATGAAATTCAATTTTCGATACGATCCCAGCGCACCTACGACTGTATTTTATACGTCGATTTCAAATTGACCAAATTGAGTGTAAACGTGAATAACGTTGTAAAAGGTGATCCTATGATTAGGTGATAACTCGTACAAAGTGTGAGTTACTTCGTTTGTTATACAAACGCGTATTTCGAGCTTTTTTTATTACCTATTTTACTCCTGTGTTATTTTTACGAATGTATCTTCTATTATTCAAAATATGCGTGTAATCTTTCTTCTTCGAGTGTATTTTATTAACCTTTTTTTAAAACTTCGTAACTATCGATATATTACTTAATCTCTCTTCTTGAATTATAGTCAGATGCAATGGTAGTTATTTATTTTCGCAAAAAATTATTTCCGACAAATCGAGACGTCTGTAATTTTTTATCAATATTTAGCACGGTTAGGGTCGTTTCTTGTAAAATTATTGATTTATCGTTGTAATTGTCAAAGTAGATTTCTTTTTCTTTCTTCACTCCAACTTAGAATTAAGATACTTTTATAATAGAAATTGATTTTGTAATATTACAAATTGTATACTAATTTTTTCAATTTATAAATTCTATTTTAAGAAGGATTTAAAATTTACGTCGCAATAAATTATTAGAAAGATTTTAAAGAATATCTCAGCTAGACACAGTCAACTATTAAACAGTTTTTCCACGGTGTACAGTTTTATAGAATATAAAATATTAGAAATTATTGGTTCTCTTACATTTGTAATTGGCCACTTTCCAGAAGGAGCTCGAAAGACAAGAGACAAAGATATCGGAAGAAATAGGGAACTATTTAGAACGAAAACGCCGAGAATCAACGTAAATATAGATTTAGTAAACAAACTATTAATTACTTCGGACCCATTCGTTAACAGTTTACGCACATCCCGCAAAATTACTCGAAGAAACCGAGTAGTATCTCGGAGTCGTTTCTATCGGAAGAACTGAGAAGTGACCCAAATACGTTAGGATATGATTTAAGTTACAGTGATTTCTGGTAGACCGGAAAGATCTTAACAATCTTGTCTTTTTCAATTTGTTTAAAAACTTCTCCCCGTGCAACGGTCTTCGAGACGAAAATAGAGGATCGTGACTTTGAAAGATAGTTGCACGGCCCGAGCTTCGGTTCCTCGAGTGAAACAAAAAAATGTATTTTTAGCTAATGACTAATTTCATGTTTCTTGTTGGTTCTCTATTGCAACTATTTTTAAATTCGCCCCAGCGGATGCAAAGTCGTCGATCCGACCGGTACGATCAAAAAGGGGGGAAATATTCAAAACTGTAATCGATTAACATCTTCTCCCAGGTCGGGCGTCGTCGTTATCGACTACACGTGGGCGGAAATGAGTTTAAAAGCGGAGGGGGGAGTTACGAGACTGGAGGGTCACCAGTCCCGGTATAATGGATCGGCTATTACCCCCTTATTAATTACCGTACCAAGACTTTTGAGCGAATAGACAAAACCAGCTGCCTTCTCGGTCCCGTGGAAAATTCTTCCACCGGCATCGGTGCACGCCTATGCATATTCTACGAGTGCATCTCCTACCAGCATGCGATCAAACCGATAAAATAATTCTGGAAATACAAGCATCGAAGCTAGCGAAATAAATGAATCGCTTCTCGAGATGTACGGTTTCTTTAGGTCCGAAAGGTATCGTGTAAGTCGAATATTAGATATGAAAAGAAGAAGAAAAAAAATTGAATATACAAGAGTAGTGTAACAAATCGAAGTGAGTCTTACGTCGAAATCAATGAGTCGATAACAAAAAATAGGGAAGTGAATGAAACGATCGCTTCTCGAGATGTATGATTGTTTTAAGTCTAAGGTATCGTGTAAGTAAAATATTAAATATAAAAAGAAAAAAAAATTGAACATACAAGAGAAGTGTAACAACTCGAAGTGAGTCGTACATTGAAATCAATGAGTTGATCAAAAAAATAGCAAAATAAATGAAACGATCGCTTCTCGAGATGTACGATTGTTTTAAGTCCAAGGTATCCTGTAAGTGGAATATTAAATATAAAAAGGAAAAAAAAATTGAACATACAAGAGAAGTGTAACAATTCAAAGTGAGTCGTACATTGCTATTTTTTTTATCGACTCATTGATTTCAAAGTAAATGAAACGATCGCTTCTCGAGATGTACAATTGTTTTAAGTCCAATGTATCGTGTAAGTCGAACATTAAATATAAAAGATTTGATATTCTATATAATAGAATAAATAGATATAGATATAAAAGAAGAAAAAATATTTGAAAAAATAATCGAACATACAAGAGAAGTGTAACAACTCGAAGTGAGTCGTACGTCGAAATCAATGAGTCGATAAAAAAAATAGGGAAATAAATGAACCGATCGCTTCTCGAGATGTACGATTTCTTTAAGTCTAAATTATTAGTCGATTAACTAAATTAAAACTAAATTATTCGTCGACTAAATTTAAGTCGATTTAATATTCTATATAATAGAATAAATAGATATACATATAGATATAGAATCGAAATCAACGAGTCGATGAAAAAACTATTTTTCGATCCCCGAAATCAGTTCGATTCCCGCAACTCTCGTGTGTCCTCGTTGTCCTTCTGCTCCTTTAAATACAACCGCTACTTATTGGTTTAATTAAACTCCCTTAAAGTATTACACACGAATTCGTTCCCTCGAGCGCGTTGTTTTTTCAGAACAAAACGCGAAGGATCGTTCAACCTAATCGACGCGGAACGTTTGCTCGTATCCTCCCTTGGTCTACCGGTCGCATAACAGATTAATGCGGGGCGATTTGTAAAAAGGCTGGATGCAACGGTGTTTAAGCTTAATGGCTGCCGTGTCACAGATGAATGTCGGATAATTTCTAACGAGCTCGTGGTCTCGGCCGCACGCACCCGCATGAAAACTATTCGCCTCTACGCAAATTGCTCGCATCACGCATACCTGCCACGGTATCGGCGATAAAAGCCAGTTCCTTATAGTGGAAGGGACAAAGTCTTCCCTCGAGAGCCAAGGACAGGTGCTGATCGAGAGTAAACCTTCGACGAATGGGAGGTTATGTTACTCGATCGTACAGAAGGAATACATTACAATGATAATTACAATACACAGGAGAACGCAAGTTAGATGCACTCCTTATTAGAAATCTATCGAACGATCTTGATACTGTTCATTATTACTGGACGGGTATAACTTTCGGATAAAAATCTGAGATAGTTGTAATTGTTAGTAGAATATCGAGATACGAAGTAATAGAACAATATCAACAGCTAGAGGAAACATTGTTCGTACGTGGTTCAAGACTGCTTGTATTGCGTATACGTCGAGAGCAGAAAGGGCCGAATCGATATCTCGGTTACTGTCGATTCTATAAAAAAAATTTATAGAACGAAAAGGTTCCGAAATTTAATTCCCAATAACTTTCCTTCTACGTGTTTTTACTGCCGGAGCAATAATAAGCGAGATATTATATGGTAATAGAATACGTTTATAGGGCACACGTTAAACGCAGAAAGGGTCGATATCTGGGTTAGCGTTGATTTGATCGAAAATCCGTGTAGGACGAAAATGTTTGAAAAGTTTATTCTCGACAACTTTTGTCACGCACGTTCTGCTGTAAAAACGCTATTACGCGGGATAATGTATGGTAATCGAGTTCACTGTTTGAATACTTTTACAAGGTGATAAATATCTTGGTTATTACCGGTTATATCGAAATTTTGTTTACAACGGGAATTTATTTCTAATTTTAATTTCCAATAACTTTTGTAACAGGCGTTCTCGTTACAGAAGCAACCATAAATATCGTACGTTCTGTGGTTAATTGTTTGACAAATGGAACAATACCGATCGTGGAAGCCACGATGAAAAATCTATTGGGTTGTTCGTAAAATGATTTCGTTTACCAAAATGGAGAATATATAATTTAATAAAATATTTACACGCTCTAAAAAAATCGTGTTTCATTTTCGTAAAAAAGAAACGAAGTTACTTTCCGAACAATATTCTGGCACACAAAGAACAATAGCCGATTACTTCGCAAATAAGTCGTAAAAACGCATCACGTTTTTCGGCCTTACCGTTTTTTTTTTTTTTTTAAATTTCAAATCCTAAACATTGACCAGAAAACAATACCCGAAAGGAGCGTGTGTATCTCTCGATGTTTACGCTCCAAAATTCCAAAAGAGTCCACGAAACCTATTACATAAATTAGTTTCTAGTTTCTGCGTTACGAAGAACGTTAAATACTCCGTGCGTCTCGATATAGCTCGCGAAAAACCATGAAATTTAGATTTCCGGCGAGTAATCACCGACAGTTCGAGTTTATGAATAGTTATACACTAGACCGTGATCAAGGATAAAAAAAATTTCACGCGTCACCGCACGAAGTGAAGGAATGTGGGAAAGAATCGTTCGAACGATAAAACGTCGGTGGTAATTCCCGTATTTTCTTTTCCTGAATTTATGTTTCTTCAGCTCGTGTAGGACGGGGTCCCGATGGTTTCCCATGGCGGATGGAACGGCCGGCCATAAAGGAAATACCCGTAGATGGAATAGGCATGTTCTGACACAGGACGACTTCCGGTTGTGCCATTTCGAACGAGCGTCGACGAATAGAAATCGAGACGCGCTCGTCTCCTTTATTTTTCTATTTTTTTTTCTCCCCCCCTTCAACTTTTCTTTTTTTTCCGCGCGACGGAACGCGCGCGTTAGTGTTCCACGTTTTCGCGTAATTTCGCGCGAGTACTCGCGTCGAAAACGCACGACTCCGATATCGTCGTCACCTCTGTTCAAACAGGGAACACGATTCGAGAGCGAGTATCGAACTTTACTCCCCCGACGGTTCGGTATCTCGGCTCGCGTTCCACGGCTCCGATTTCGCAGAATCGCGTTTATCGTATCGGTAGAAAAGGAAGCCGCGGCGGTAAAGGGGCAAAGTACGGTGGAAGAACGTTTTGCAAAACACGAGATACGATGCCGCCTAATATTTGAGATTTCATTGGCGTACGTTATTCCATACGACACTCGATCGGTTGTTACGCCGACGCGCAACAAACTTTACAAATCGTTCGTATATTCCTAGCGCGGACGATCCGTTGGTGCGCGGTGTACGCGTCTCGAGTAATTATACCGTTCGACGTGGAGGCGAAAAGAAAAGAGAAAGAAAAGGAAAGAAGAGGGGGAAACGGAAAAAAAAAAAAAAAAAAAAACCGCGAATGTGTATTTATACACGGGTGGTGACTAAACGCCACGGAAGTAAATTTCCCTGAGTCCGTCCTTAAACAAAGAAGCCACGACGACGACGACAACGACGACGACGACGACGACGACGATAGGAAGTGCAAACAGAAGTCGAGAGAGCTGGAATTCATCGCGTCGAGTAAATCTTCGCGGTGAAAGGAGGGTAGAGGGATCGCGAACTCGGCACGATCGAAAGCTTACCTCGGTTTTAATTGGCACCCACTAATTGGTAATTATCAGGCGTACCCACTCGTGGAAATCTGACGTAAGAGGCTTAAGGCCGTTTACACGGGATGGAGGATCCGGTGGCAGCGTTACCAATACAACCGTCGGCCGTAAGGTATACGTCGGTTTACAACGTTCGAACACACAGCGCAGGTGTGCATATGTAATTCCGAATGGGTGCCTCGGCTAGCAGCTCGCGCAGCACGTGAAAAGAGACTAGAGATCCACGACGTCTACATTATTTATTAGCCGCGTCGTCATCGCGTATATAGCGAGAGCCAAGACAAACGGCTGCATAATCAACAATTAGTTGGCTGATATGGACTACGTGATCGGTTTTTAACGAGGCGACGCGACGCGACGCGGCTGCGTTGCACGGCCCTCGATTAACACGCGCCTTCCCGCTTCGGTTCCCGTTGCACTGGGCTCCACACGACCAACAACTCGGGATTTGGGAGACGGAATACCCTGTGGTTCAACGATTACACCATTCGACGACAGAACTGAAATCCTTGGTGCAGAAAAGGACCGATCTACCCGATGCTACACTGGAATCTAGGATCTGGGTTGCAGCAGGACTACGAGGGACCTAAATTGTACCAGACTCTGATTGGACGATGCGATCGAAATTCTTAGTGTAAAAAGGGGTCAGTATGTTCTCGATAGGACTGATATACTACTGGAACCTAGAATCTATGTTGTAGCAGGACTATAAGGTACCTAAATTGTACCAGACTCTGATTCGACGATACAATCGAAATTGTTAGTATATAACAGAGTCAGTATGTTCTACATAGGACCGATGTACCCTTGGTCCACTAGAACTTAGGATCTATGTAGCATACTGAGACTACGAGGTACCTAAATTGTACCAGACTCTGATTCGACGATACAATCGAAATTGTTAGTATAAAAAAGGCTGAATATGTTCTCGACAGGACCAACACACCCTTGGTCCACTGGAATCTAGAATTTATGTAACAGTACACCAAGACTACGAGGTACCTAAAGTGTACTAGACTCTGATTCGACGATACAATTGAAATTGTTAGTATATAAAAGAGTCAGTATGTTCTCCATAGGACTGATATACTACTGGAACCTAGAATCTATGTTGTAGCAGGACTATAAGGTACCTAAATTGTACCAGACTCTGATTCGACGATACAATCGAAATTGTTAGTATATAACAGAGTCAGTATGTTCTCCATAGGACCGATGTACCCTTGGTCCACTAGAACTTAGGATCTATGTAGCATACTGAGACTACGAGGTACCTAAATTGTACCAGACTCTGATTCGACGATACAATCGAAATTTTTAGTATAAAAAAGGCTGAATATGTTCTCGACAGGACCAACATACCCTTGGTCCACTGGAATCTAGAATTTATGTAACAGTACACCAAGACTACGAGGTACCTAAAGTGTACTAGACTCTGATTCGACGATACAATTGAAATTGTTAGTATATAAAAGAGTCAGTATGTTCTCCATAGGACTGATATACTACTGGAACCTAGAATCTATGTTGTAGCAGGACTATAAGGTACCTAAATTGTACCAGACTCTGATTCGACGATACAATCGAAATTGTTAGTATATAACAGAGTCAGTATGTTCTCCATAGGACCGATGTACCCTTGGTCCACTAGAACTTAGGATCTATGTAGCATACTGAGACTACGAGGTACCTAAATTGTACCAGACTCTGATTCGACGATACAATCGAAATTTTTAGCATAAAAAAGGCTGAATATGTTCTCGACAGGACCAACATACCCTTGGTCCACTGGAATCTAGAATTTATGTAACAGTACACCAAGACTACGAGGTACCTAAAGTGTACTAGACTCTGATTCGACGATACAATTGAAATTGTTAGTATATAAAAGAGTCAGTATGTTCTCCATAGGACTGATATACTACTGGAACCTAGAATCTATGTTGTAGCAGGACTATAAGGTACCTAAATTGTACCAGACTCTGATTCGACGATACAATCGAAATTGTTAGTATATAACAGAGTCAGTATGTTCTCCATAGGACCGATGTACCCTTGGTCCACTAGAACTTAGGATCTATGTAGCATACTGAGACTACGAGGTACCTAAATTGTACCAGACTCTGATTCGACGATACAATCGAAATTGTTAGTATAAAAAAGGCTGAATATGTTCTCGACAGGACCAACACACCTTTGGTCCACTGGAATCTAGAATTTATGTAACAGTACACCAAGACTACGAGGTACCTAAAGTGTACTAGACTCTGATTCGACGATACAATTGAAATTGTTAGTATATAAAAGAGTCAGTATGTTCTCCATAGGACTGATATACTACTGGAACCTAGAATATATGTTGTAGCAGAACTATAAGGTACCTAAATTGTACCAGACTCTGATTCGACGATACAATCGAAATTGTTAGTATATAACAGAGTCAGTATGTTCTCCATAGGACCGATGTACCCTTGGTCCACTAGAACTTAGGATCTATGTAGCATACTGAGACTACGAGGTACCTAAATTGTACCAGACTCTGATTCGACGATACAATCGAAATTTTTAGTATAAAAAAGGCTGAATATGTTCTCGACAGGACCAACATACCCTTGGTCCACTGGAATCTAGAATTTATGTAACAGTACACCAAGACTACGAGGTACCTAAAGTGTACTAGACTCTGATTCGACGATACAATTGAAATTGTTAGTATATAAAAGAGTCAGTATGTTCTCCATAGGACTGATATACTACTGGAACCTAGAATCTATGTTGTAGCAGGACTATAAGGTACCTAAATTGTACCAGACTCTGATTCGACGATACAATCGAAATTGTTAGTATATAACAGAGTCAGTATGTTCTCCATAGGACCGATGTACCCTTGGTCCACTAGAACTTAGGATCTATGTAGCATACTGAGACTACGAGGTACCTAAATTGTACCAGACTCTGATTCGACGATACAATCGAAATTTTTAGTATAAAAAAGGCTGAATATGTTCTCGACAGGACCAACATACCCTTGGTCCACTGGAATCTAGAATTTATGTAACAGTACACCAAGACTACGAGGTACCTAAAGTGTACTAGACTCTGATTCGACGATACAATTGAAATTGTTAGTATATAAAAGAGTCAGTATGTTCTCCATAGGACCGATGTACCCTTGGTCCACTAGAACTTAGGATCTATGTAGCATACTGAGACTACAAAGTACCTAAATTGTACCAGACTCTGATTCAACGATACAATCGAAATTCTTAGTATAAGAAAGGGTCAATACGTTCTCGATACTTAGAATCTAGTTTATAGTGGACCAAGAGTACGAGGTACCTAAGTTGGACTACATTTATGGCGTACGTACGTTACACCGAACCTATATAGTAAGATATTTAGGTTACGATCTAACCCAGATTGTGATATTCGTAGATTCTATCAAACTCAAATTACTATGAAGGTATGCTATGTTTAAATAAATATATGCCTTAGTCATACACCGAACCTATATAGTAAGATATTTAGGTTATGATCTAACCTAGATTATGATATTTGTAGATTCTATTAAACCGAAACTACTATGAATTTAAGGTATGCTACGTTTAAGTAAATATATGCCTTAGTCATACACTGAACCTATATAGTAAGATATTTAGATTATTATCTGACTCAGATTATATTCGTAGGTCCTATTAAATCGAAACTACTATGAATCTAAGGTATGCTACGTTTAAATAAATATATGCCTTAGTCATATACCGAACCTATATAGTAAGATATTTAGGTTACGATCTAAACCAGATTATGATATTCGTAGATCCTATCGAACCCAAATCACTATGAAGGTATGCTATGTTTAAATAAATATATGCCTTAGTCATACACCGAACCTATATAGTAAGATATTTAGGTTATGGTCTAAACCAGATTATGATATTCGTAGATTCTATCGAACCCAAATCACTATGAAGGTATGCTACGTTTAAATAAACATATGCCTTAGTCATAACAGACACCCCCAGGTGATAGTAGACCTGGACTGTGAGAAGTCCGGGATATACTGAACTTGGACTATGATTTACCAGGTATGACTACACCCAGAGTGGAGGTATCTTTATTAAACTACGTAAGTCTGTACAATCGTGTATCCAGATTATAATAGACACAAGAAGGAGATACTTAAATTACACTAGAATTTGAACAGAAACAGAGTGTCAGCACACTCTGTCGATTCGACGTACCTCCATCGTTATGTATTCTCTGAGATTTTGTATTTTAATCGTCCTAAGTGAAAATAATCAAACCAAAAGAGTACGTCCCTGTAGTGTATTGCGACTAGAATGTACCCGTGTTACGTTCCACGCAGATTACGAGGTACCTAGGTCAGACCAGACCCAGACTGCAAGGAATCCAGCTACGCGATACCTAGATTGTACAAGGCTTAGATAACGAGATATCCAGGTTACGATCCGCGTGGACTACGAAATAAGTAGGTTACGATCAGGTTACTCAGGTCCTGAGTCGTATCGAGCCCGCTTACGCGACACCCAGATAACACCGGGTCATCCTGGTACATATTACGCCGAAATTATAGGAAATCAAGATTGCGCAATATCTGATCCACGACAGGTCTAGTTTATAGGTGAATTAGTTTGCGTAGAACCCGAACTAGAATATACCTGAGCGTATCAGTGGCCGTATAGAGTATCCGATCTATAGTGGTCCCGGACGAAGCTGATCCACGCAATGGTGAATCCAGTCGTACACCGAATCTGGGTTACAATGCTGAGGCTAACTAATGGTGAGGCTAGCCCGCGGCGTACGAAGTTTCATCGGGATGCTAAATGAGTGCTGGCTTGGCACGAAAATACAGTAGTTCGCCAACACGCGACTACGGTCTTACGTACGAATCGATTTCACCGCTAAATCTTCGCGAACTTAAACCTACCGTGGTTTTTCACGCGGCGATAAAAATAAGTATCGCGAGACGTAAACGCGCTCGTCGATCAGCGTTTCTTTCTCGGCTACGGCATTGACTCACCGAATCAGAATGCGACCGAGACCCATGTAAAGCCCGGCCTCCCACAAAAGGATCAAAACGTACCGTATACTCTCTCGAGCGATTTCGTACCACTCACCCGGTAGAATCCACCGAACCCGAGCTGTTTCTCTCTACGAAGGGTCGACTCATTCTTCGAGAATGTGATTTAAGCCTGCATAAAAGACGACGACCGTGCAGAATTACAAGAGGCATGCAGTTCCGCTCGTCGATATACGCCGAGGAACTTTCCTCTCTTGTCGCCACGCGCGGAATACCGAACGATCGGTTATCGGCGTTCTCGCTCGGACGATGCCCGTCTACCTTTTCACCAATCTCACGAAAGGGGAACTCTTTCCTCGAAAATAAACCGATTCGCGACAGATCGTCCGTTACCGATTCCCTACCGCTATTTTTACCCTCGACTATTTAACTTTTCCTACGGGGAACAGGTTCCCTACCACGAGCTGAACTACACTACTCGAAAATGGTAGGTGCCAAACGCTGGAGGACCATTTTTACCTAAAGTGTATCTACGAATACTACGAAACTGAAAATTAATATTCATTTAACGTTTACGAATGATCCGTTTCTACGAGACGGAGTTACAGGCACTGTGTTCTCCATTTTCCAGGTAGACTCTCATGGGATGTAATTGTAAATATTTTTATATTTAGTACTTGAATATTGCTTCAGAGACTGTCTACTGGTTTCGTATGCTTCTTAGATTGAAGAGAAATTCAACGAGGAATGGTATTTACGTTCGAGATCGTTCAAAGTTACAAATGAAACAATTTAATACGGTGTCTTTATTATCCACGTTACAAGTGGGTTTCCCAAAGGAACTCGGCCATCTTGGACGGCCTTCCTGGCATAAAAAAGATGTCGATTGCGTGCTTCGTGATCTCGCGTGACCTTGGACATTCCGATGTATACGGTTGAATTCATTTTTCTTTTCTTTTTCTCCGACCAAATATCAAGAACAAAGTACAGCAATGTCGTTTGAAGAGACATTGACCTTGACCTTGAGGTAACCTTCAAAACGGAAGTAGAGGATATTTTACTCCTTTAAATTCCAAAAGTGGTCAAATTTGCGCTCGTATCTTCAACGTTCGACGTTGTTTCAAACATTTACTTTCGAACATTCTGCATATATGCAGAATTGAACAACTACTGCAGAATTGAACAACTACTGCAGAATTGAACAACTACTGTTCCAAGATACCACGGAACGCACGTAAGACTCGACTAGTACAAAAAATAGCAATTTTCGACCATTGTTATTCATTCTCCGTCTACTTGCAGAAGCTAAGGAAAAAGTAACCCTCCGTGTTTCACGTCCACACGCGTGGATGCTAGTTTCGCTCGAGTACAATTAGACCTCGTTTGTCTACGCGTGGCAAAAAATCGATGGAATGGATACGTAATTTTTGCTACGCTTTGGGATCATCGACGCAACCACGACGAAACGGCAAGAAGATCATTTCCCGACGGAAGACAAGGATAGCCTAGATTTTCATCGAGCGAGTTTTTCTCCGCAGCGAGCGCGGTTCGCGGAAAATGTTTCGCAATTGTAACGAAGCGTTTAAGTTCGTTCCCGCGGACGAGACGCGACTCTTCTGCTCGCGCCTTTCAAGGTTTCCACGCGTTTTCTACGCGAACGAAACAACTACACCACGGATTTATCTATTCTTTATCGGAGGGAACGATTCGTTAAATTTAGCCGCTTAACAACCGAGTTTTTCTGTCCGAGTTCAAACAGGAGAATCCTTCGTTCTAGAACTCCGTATCGATATCATCGAAACGTGTATTATTGTTACCGTTTATCCGACAAAGTGTACAACAGGGATGGTTGGAACTTGATTCGAATACTAGATAAATAAAAATAACAAGTTCGTTACGAAACATGCAATTCTGCAATTTGAATTGCAATTCTCATTCATCGTGTAAAAATAATAGACAATTTTTCATCCGACATTTTTATTTAGAGAAGAATTTTGCTGATATCTGGTGCACGGGCTGGAATTTTTAATACAATAAAAAACCTCATAGTGTAAAAATAAAGTCGAAAATGTGGAATAAAATATTTTTTTACAAAGCTTTGTAATTCGGGGAAATCGAACTTTTTTCGAACGCGATACCAACTTGGTCGATTTCATTGTACTTTGTAATATTTACGTATCGATATCATCGAAACGTGTATTATTGTTACCGTTTATCCGACAAAGTGTACAACAGGGATGGTAGGAACTTGATTCGAATACTAGATAAATAAAAATAACAAGTTCGTTACGAAACATGCAATTCTGCAATTTGAATTGCAATTCTCATTCATCGTGTAAAAATAATAGACAATTTTTCATCCGACATTTTTATTTAGAGAAGAATTTTGCTGATATCTGGTGCACGGGCTGGAATTTTTAATACAATGAAAAACCTCATAGTGTAAAAATAAAGTCGAAAATGTGGAATAAAATATTTTTTTACAAAGCTTTGTAATTCGGGGAAATCGAACTTTTTTCGAACGCGATACCAACTTGGTCGATTTCATTGTACTTTGTAATATTTACGTATCGATATCATCGAAACGTGTATTATTGTTACCGTTTATCCGACAAAGTGTACAACAGGGATGGTTGGAACTTGATTCGAATACTAGATAAATAAAAATAACAAGTTCGTTACGAAACATGCAATTCTGCAATTCGAATTGCAATTCTCCATTCGACGTGTAAAAATAATAGACAATTTTTCATCCGACATTTTTATTTAGAGAAGAATTTTGCTGATCTCTGGTGCACGGGCTGGAATGTTTAATACAATGAAAAACCTCATAGTGTAAAAATAAAGTCGAAAATGTGGAATAAAATATTTTTTTACAAAGCTTTGTAATTCGGGGAAATCGAAGTTTTTTCAAACGCGATACCAACTTGGTCGATTTCATTGTACTTTGTAATATTTACGTATCGATATCATCGAAACGTGTATTATTGTTACCGTTTATCCGACAAAGTGTACAACAGGGATGGTAGGAACTTGATTCGAATACTAGATAAATAAAAATAACAAGTTCGTTACGAAACATGCAATTCTGCAATTCGAATTGCAATTCTCCATTCGACGTGTAAAAATAATAGACAATTTTTCATCCGACATTTTTATTTAGAGAAGAATTTTGCTGATCTCTGGTGCACGGGCTGGAATTTTTAATACAATGAAAAACCTCATAGTGTAAAAATAAAGTCGAAAATGTGGAATAAAATATTTTTTTACAAAGCTTTGTAATTCGGGGAAATCGAAGTTTTTTTCGAACGCGATACCAACTTGGTCGATTTCATTGTACTTTGTAATATTTACTGGGTTTCGGCGCAAAAACAGATTAAAACGCAATAATAAACTCGCGACAATGCGCACCGTGTATGAAAGAATCGATACAACAAATTGACTACAAAAGAATCACTCTGCACCTTTTCAGACGGTTTTTCTATTTCCCTTTGTTCGCATTAAACCCTTATCAGCTCCGAACATATCCGAATTCTCCCGTGTTTATTTCTGAACCGGTTAACAATGGTTTAAAGTTGCACGACAAGTTTCGAGAACGCATTCGTTTCGTTTATTCGCCAATCTGCTGAAAATATTCCATGTTAATCTTTTCGGCTACGAGGTCTGGTATAGAAAAAATTCTTTGCAAACGTTTCACTAATTATAGTTCGTTGATTATATTTCACAACAGGCAAAACAATTCAATGTGCCAAAAAATAAGGAAAGTTCTAAATACGAATAAATTCTCCATGTTTACTGATTTTAGTTACCTCGTGGATCAATTATAATTATTATTGAGTAACCTCTCAAGAATATTTACAAACAAATGGCTCGCAAAAATCGTAACCCTTTCCACGCTTAATATTCGATAATCTCCAAAAACGAATACACAAAAATAGTGAAAATAAATTGCTCTATATTCGTTACGAAACGGTTACGAATAAACGACACAATTTTTTGCATAATCCTCGGTAAATCCCCGCAAAAATGGCACATTTTCTAGATCTCTCGTTAGGAAATGTCCATAAACCTATTCCTATATTTCTCCTTACGAAATGACTGCAAATAAACGACACCTTTTTGTCGCGCGTCATTCGTTGGGAAATGCACGCAAAAATTGCACGTCTTTTTCCATTTACGAGATATTTCAATTGGTTTGAAATTCTTTTAGAACATTGTCCTCTCATGCGTCGATTTCCAGAAAAGGTAATCGTTGATGTTTCTACGATAACACGACGAGAACCAGTGACAATATTCGAACGACTAATAGACAAACAATTGTCAGACATCGATGTCTATTAACGTTAGATTTTCCGAGCAGTCGAGATGACGTTCCAACTGCTTCGATAATGAAATTTCCTTTGAATTCCATAGTGTGTTTTCTCCTGACTTTTTTCATTCTACACACGTGGTCGATTTGAAAAATTTCTCTTCTTTCTCGTCGATTGGTTTTTTTTTTAAATTTGTACAGGGTTAAAGTTTAATATTCCTAAATCTGTCGATAGTTCCAACGTTGAGGTTCGAGGCAGCTAACGCTTCGAGCAGAGGATAGAAAGGCGAGAGACAGGCGAGACTCCGCCGTGTGGGACGTGCACCACGCCCGATCCGGAATATTTCATTTGATTTTTTTTTTTTTCCCTCATAATCGCGTCTCGCGGTTATTACCGCAATCGGTGTGTACAGAGACCGCTCGTTAATTTAGTCGTTCGCGACTGGCTGGAAAAACTACAAAATCACAAAAGGGATACGACCTTTGAAACGTTCGAATTTCATTTCGCGTGTTCACGGTTTAACTTCAAAGAGAGAGGAAAAAGAACGAATGAAATAAAAAAAAAATGTTACACGGTGTGGTCCCTGAGAGTAGGCTCGAAAAATCGTAACTGATAATTGAGTTTCGAAAAAATTTACGATATTAAATATTTCTTCTCGCAAATTTAACGAAAATTTGACAACTTATTGTCAATTTGTCGGTTAATGTTTTCCAGGGGAGCAATGTTGTTCGAAGTTTGACGAAGAAGAATATTTAATCTTTCAACGACTATCTTGCATAATTAAATGCAGTGAATGCATCGAACTTATCGAATGCAGTTAATGCATCCAACTTATCGAATGCAGTAAATGCATCGAACTTATCGAATGCAGTGAATGCATCGAACTTATCGAATGCAGTTAATGCATCGAACTTATCGAATGCAGTTAATGCATCCAACTTATCGAATGCAGTAAATGCATCGAACTTATCGAATGCAGTGAATGCATCGAATTTATCGAATGCAGTGAATGCATCCAACTTATCGAATGCAGTGAATGCATCCAACTTATCGAATGCAGTTAATGCACCGAACTTATCGAATGCAGTTAATGCATTGAACTTATCGAATGCAGTGAATGCATCCAACTTATCGAATGCAGTGAATGCATCCAACTTATCGAATGCAGTGAATGCATCCAACTTATCGAATGCAGTGAATGCATCCAACTTATCGAATGCAGTGAATGCATCCAACTTATCGAATGCAGTTAATGCATCCAACTTATCGAATGCAGTGAATGCATCCAACTTATCGAATGCAGTGAATGCATCGAATTTATCGAATGCAGTTAATGCATCCAACTTATCGAATGCAGTTAATGCATCGAATTTATCGAATGCAGTTAATGCATCGAACTTATCGAATGCAGTGAATGCATCCAACTTATCGAATGCAGTAAATGCATCCAACTTACCGAATGCAGTAAATGCAGTAAATGCATCGAACTTGCAGCTCTTTCCCTTGCAAGTTACCAGGAACTAGCGATTTTAGGGTTTCTGGAATTAGCGAAGAACGCAGCAAACGTATTTTTCGATCCGTGGAGCTATCAGGGCGATTTATTGGAAAAATCGAGATCCAGGGTATGCGAGCCAAGGAAAGAAACTAATCTTAGGTGCTATAAATCTCGTTCCAGACACGGAGAATCCGTACGCGGGAAATATACCCCACGGGAACTCGCACAGGAGCATCAAAGGCACTTTAATGCTCCCGTGAACTAATTAATATAATTGTCGTACCGTGACGCACGCTAAAGTGTCATACCAATCGAGCGCTATTCCTATTTATTTATATCGTCGAGAGATACACCTGCACGGTATCAACGGCTACGATTATCGATTAATTCGCTTTAATCGAGAGAAAAACGAGCGCGTATCCGTGTCACTGAAACGTTTCCTACTAACAGCAACGCTTAAGGAAAATTTACAACGAAGTACAATAATTCTTGTTACCAGGATAGCTGTTTCACTCGAAAGGAACATTTTCGAGATGATCTTTCGCGAATTTAAAGAAAGAAAACTATTGAATACGAATTATCGAGGTTTTGCGTAAATGTATATTCTATTTCGATTAATTGTCAAAAAAAAATATTGTGCAATACGCATTTCAAAATGTGACGGTTTGAACCGGACCAAATGATATACATTTTGTAAAAATGGCAATCTACGGATATGTAAAATTTAATATTCAACATTAATTTCGCCAAATGGTAATCTAAGGATATGTAAAATTTAATTTTCAACGTTAATTTCGCAAAATGGCAATCTAAGGATATGTAAAATTCGATTTTCAACGTTAATTTCGCCAAATGGCAATCTAAGGATATGTAAAATTTAATTTTCAACGTTAATTTCGCAAAATAGTAATCTAAGGATATGTAAAATTTAATTTTCAACGTTAATTTCACCAAATGGCGATCTAAGGATATGTGAAATTCGATTTTCAACGTTAATTTCGCAAACACGCTCGAACTGGAAGAAATGAATTATTGCACAATCTTGACTCATACGACAGCGAGACATTTACTTTATAATATGTATTTATGCAAAAGCGCGAGTCAATCGGTCCGGTCGTTTCTGAGATATTACTGTCGCCAGTTTGTAACAGATCGTTCTGAGAAACACGCGTTCTTTTCGTTCAATTACAAGTTGGGTAACGACCAATTTATGGCACTTATCCCTAGTTTGCTATATCCAATCCACTTGCTTCACAGATTCAATGTCTTCTTAATACATTTCGCGAACAACAAGTGACCAGTTACTGTAACGCCCTCGTAAATGAAACCTCAAAAGTAACAAGGTGTCCCTCGCCATCTTGAAAATATATTTGTAAACAGATACTAAGGTTCAAGAATCGAGAGACACCACAAAGGTGTCGAAACGTTACGAAAATGCAATAATTAAAGTATTTATTTTTGAATTCTCCGGACTGGGATACCTCTTGAACGAATATTAAGGTATATCTTGTACATATAAAACAAAAATAAAGAAAAAAAGAATCCTCGAAAAGAGAAATTTGTAAAATTGTCTGTATGTAACAAAAATAAAGAAAAAAGGATCCTTGAAAAGAGAAATTTGTAAAATTGTCTGTATGTAACAAAAATAAAGAAAAAAGGATCCTTGAAAAGAGAAATTTGTAAAATTGTCTGTATGTAACAAAAATAAAGAAAAAAGAATCCTCGAAAAGAAAAATTTGTAAAATTGTCTGTAGGTAAGAAAAATAAAGAAAAAAGAATCCTCGAAAAGAAAAATTTGTAAAATTGTCTATAGGTAACAAAAATAAAGAAAAAAGAATCCTCGAAAAGAGAAATTTGTAAAATTGTCTGTAGGTAAGAAAAATAAAGAAAAAAGAATCCTAGAAAAGAGAAATTTGTAAAATTGTCTGTAGGTAAGAAAAATAAAGAAAAAAGAATCCTAGAAAAGAGAAATTTGTAATATTGTCTGTATGTAACAAAAATAAAGAAGAAACGATCCTCGAAAAGAGAAATTTGTAAAATTGTCTGTAGGTAAGAAAAATAAAGAAAAAAGAATCCTAGAAAAGAGAAATTTGTAAAATTGTCCACACGTGTAGAAAGGTCGCGTCTTCGGAAAATATGCTATACAATTTACAGTAAATTTAATTATAAACGCAGTTGGAACCTGTCAAATTGACCGGTTGGTGAATCCAGTGTTAAAGTTTCTCAGAGGAACACGGTGAAAGGGAGTAGATATCCCCCGGAATGTAAAACTCACCGTAATGCCTCGAAGAGGCACAAGCGGTTAAAGAAAAAGAAAAAAAAAAAAGAGTGGAACGAAGAGAGGATTCTTCAAATTCCAGCGAGTGATTTTTTCAACAGCGAACGCGCCAGTTGTAACCTATGTTCCGACCTGTGTGCGTGTCTTTCGTATGCAAGTGTGACCGCCGCCTAATACGTGCCGCCACGGCACATACTAATTAGCTGCGCGAGCGAAACGCGCCGTGAATACGACTTCACGCGGAGAGACAAACATTAGATACGAGTCACGGTACTTGAGGTTAGGTCGAGGCTGAACCTCGGACCTGCGAGCCACTTCCTGCTACCAGTGGCTTGTGAATTGTTTTCGAAAAGGTCGATATTCGGGGACCATCGAATGGAAAAAGTAAAATCCCGAAAGAGGATACGACTTGGTTCGAATGAAGGTATATCGTAGGATAACTGCACCATAAACTCGGGATAACTTAAGTTTGGGAGAGATTGGGTCTAACAGATTCTGAACCTTTCGTAAGGTTTGCCTATCGTGTCCAATGGAAGAGCAAAGCCTAGGTCTACAGTAACGAACAGAGAACGGATTCTACGTTGATACAAACGTGGTACGGAAAATTGTAGCTTCGCTATACGACGTGGAACTACTAAGTCAGTGGCTTGTGAATTGTTTTCGAAAAGCATACGTCGATATTCGGGGACCATCGAATGGAAAAACGTTAAATCCCGAAAGAGGATACGACTTGGTTCGAATGAAGGTATATCGTAGGATAACTGCGTCATAAACTCGGGACAACTTAAGTTTGCGCGAGATTGGGTCTAACAGACTCTGAACCTTTCGTAACGTTTGCCTATCGTGTCCAATGGAAGAGCAAAGCCTAGGTCTACAGCAACGAACAGAGAACGGATTCTAAGTTGATACAAACGTGGTATGAAAATTGTAGCTTCGCTATATGACGTGGAACTACTAAATCTTGGGAATTTAAGATCTACTGGAGAGAGCAGATTTTGAGTTTGCTATAAGATAACGTATTTTAGACACACTGAAACTCTTAGGTTCCCAATAACGTATAGAGAGGAGGTACTGTGAATTTGGTATAGTTTACGTTTGAGATCCGACAGATCTTAAATTTTCCTGTATTTTTCGTTACAATAAACGAGTCATGGGTTTACAGTGTTGCAAGCTTATTGCATTCCGGTTCTACCAAAACGTAGATTCAACAGGTACTAGCTACGCTGTGATCTAGACTCGATATACCCCAAAGTATCGTAACATGGTCGTGATAGAAAAGAAATGCCATGTAATCACCAAAGCAATTCATCAGAACGTTTGACAGGTGGTTCGAAACCGAAACTATCGTTAAGAGTTATCGAGTTGTCGCAACAATGAGAAATAATAACTACCTACAGTCGTTTACGTTGCACCATTTAATGATATTGTAGAAATTGCAGGCTCCACGTCTGCAAGTACGATCCAATTCCAGAATCTCAAACGTGAAGAGATAACAAATTCACACTGGAGTGAATAATCACGACAGTTTTACCGTACGAAACATACTGAAGGAAAATAGACTAATCGAAACGTAGGTGTAAACTTGTCATCATATACGATCCACGTTTATCGTGAGCTTTATCAATAGCTACTCGAATCAAGACCGAGCAACGCTTATCTCCATAAGGAATGAAAATCGACTCGTGTTGTTTACCAGTCGCGAAATTCTCTCCAAGTGTAAATCGAACGTTATGTTTTGTTATTCGACGTGCTGGAAAAATTTCACGTGACACCTTGTATCTCGTGTGATTCGAAACATCAAAAACTCGATACACTACCAAGGTAAGGATCGAAATTGTTTGCCTTTGATTTTAATCTACTCTCGCAGAATGGTATCTCGCGGTCGTGATTGCTACCTATACGTAGAATATTAAGCGTAATAACTCGATAATTTCAGACACACGCTTGATACGCTGGGAAATTAATTTCATCCCAAGAAATACGTTGTAACGTCACAACAGCTGCTTTCACAGAAGCGGTGAAAAAAAGTAAAAAGTACGAGTACAGCGTGCGAGGATTTCATTATGGGTTCGCGGTATCGAGAGATTTTATGGTTTCGATGCATGTATAATGATCACCTTCGTGCGTCAAAACAAACAAATTGGAAAAGAAGCTGCACTCGCTTCCATCGAGCAAAGTGACGAAGATAGTGGACAGTTGAGCTCTTACAGCCAATTATCTACATTCCTGAAATTATTAATACCTAACATTTTCTGCGTGGCGACTGGGGCCTGTAATCTGTCAATCTGCGAAAACAGATTATAATCGAAAACGTACAATTTCGGATCATCCACCGCAAGATTGTCACGGGACAGGTCCGATGCAGGACCCATGGTAAAATATTCCAACAGATGCCATCGAGACACCCTTAATATGCATCAAAGCACGAAATAATCCGCGAACCTACGACTCCCATTTTACAAGTTGCAACTGGTACGTTTGCCCATTTCTGAGAACTTTTCGGTTCCGTTGGTTTAATACACATCGGTGTATTCAAAATAAGTTTGACTCTTTGGTGAAAATCTTTCAAACTGCCACTACGAGTGCTGCGGTCACGCAAAAATCCGCGGGCGCGCGAAAAAGGCTATAAAAAAATATTTTGCTATACAATATTGCGTATCGCTCGTTTTAAACGGTGTATCGTTAATAAACTCCGTAAATAATTCCGATGCTCGTTACTGCACGTACGATGAACCACGAGCCGGTGATACGGGTCAGTCGTTGGTTGAACGTCGTTGATGTTTGAAATCAGCCTAAACAGACCTGCACATGATGCAGCTTAAACGTGCTGCAAATGGGCGGGAGAAATTTAAAAAGCATCGCTAGACCCGGACAGCTGACCGTGAAAGCTCTCTAGGAATAAAAGATGGCAAGTGCATCCGGTACGCGTGCGTTGCAATAAAATTTTCGAGCCGGCTCGAAGTCGCGTACGTGTACCAAACCGGTCCCATACCGTCTGGGACTAATCGGCCGGTGTTGCGGCACGGGCCTTGCATGGGACTTTCGTTCGATAACGGGGCATTCGACTCGTAAAACTGTCGTAGCTGTCCGTACGCGAATACGAAATTTCGCGCGAGTCTATTGCGCATCGGACGACTAAAGCCACGTCTCCACGCGAACGACACTATACCGGAGAACTCGGTCTACGATGCGTATTGCGTTTAACTCTTTCCTGACAGCGCCTGCGTTCGTTCGGACGTATTTATGTCGAGGCGATAAAACACCAGCTAAGTGATACCAGCTAGATCCGGACTATGACACACAGATTGTAACAAAGCTACGCTAAGACCGCGTCCAGGTCCTAATAAACCCGGACCAGAAGCTACCCCCAAGTTACACCAGAGCTACTTGTCCGAGAAGTTGTCACAGGCTTTGGACCCTTCTCGAGAAATACTGTATTTGCTAGGAACTTCGCTATTAACATGTACCATCGTCGTGTGCACTTTGTGCGGTTCCGAAACGAATGGTAACTAGGGAAACGGATCCTCTTCTTGTAAGTTGAGCCGCGGTACCGGTTCAGCGACGCGAGACTCAGGACGCTATCGAGACGGATTTTTCGTGCCCTTAAACGTCTATTAAAGCGCATAGTTTTCCAAGAAAGTTATTTTTTCTCGTTGAGTTCTTTGGAGAACCTCGAGGACGCGAAAATGTCGAAACCTTTTGCACAAATATAAGTGTATTTGAGAAAGTAACTTTGAGAAACTGGTGATAAGACAATGCCTTGAACGTCTATTAACCAGGTCTAATTTTCCAAGAAACTGTTATTTTTTCTCGTTGAGTTTCCTGGGGACCTCGAGGATGCAAAAATGTCGAAACCTTTTGCACAAATAAAAGTGTATTTGAGAAAGTAACTTTGAGAAACTGGTGATAAGACAATGCCTTGAACGTCTATTAACCAGGTCTAATTTTCCAAGAAACTGTTATTTTTTCTCGTTGAGTTTCCTGGGGACCTCGAGGATGCAAAAATGTCGAAACCTTTTGCACAAATAAAAGTGTATTTGAGAAAGTAACTTTGAGGAACTGGTGAAAAGCTAATGCCTTGAACCTTTTGCACAAATAAAAGTGTATTTGAGAAACTAACTTTGAGGAACTGGTGAAAAGCCAATGCCTTAAACCTTTTGCACAAATAAAAGTGTATTTGAGAAAGTAACTTTGAGGAACTGGTGAAAAGCCAATGCCTTGAACGTCTATTAACGCTCCTAGTTTTCCAAGAAACTGTTATTTTTTCTCGTTGAGTTTCCTGGGGGCCTCGAGGATGCAAAAATGTCGAAACCTTTTGCACAAACGAAACTGAATTTGAGAAAGTAACTTTGAGAAACTGGTGAAAAGCCAATGCCTTAAACGTCAATTAACCGCGCCTAGTTTTCCAAGAAAGTTATTTTTTCTCGTTGATTTACCTGGAGACCTCGAGGATGCAAAAATGTCGAAATCTTTTGCACAAACTAAACTGAATTTGAGAAACTAACTTTGAAGAACTGATGAAAAGTTAATGCCTTAAACCTTTTGCACAAATAAAAGTGTATTTGAGAAATTAATATTGAGAAACTGGTGAAAAGTCAATGCTTTAAACATCTATTAACGCGCCTAATTTTCCAAGAAAGTTATTTTTTCTCTTTGAGTTTCCTGGAGACCTCGAGGATGCAAAAATGACGAAACCTTTTGCACAAACGAAACTGAATTTAAGAAACTGGTGAAAAGTTAATGCTTTAAACATCTATTAACGCGTCAAATTTCCCAAGAAACATTTATTCTCATAGTGTTTGGAAAAACCATTGTACCTCGCTAAGGTGTTAAATTACATTATCGGTAGACACTTTCGACGCACAAACGTAAACTGAAGGATCACCCAAGAGAATATTTCCGAACGATGCACATACTTATCGTTCCTACGATCCTGAACGAAGCAAACCCAAACATTGTACTCCAAGATCTAGAAATCGTATCGATTCTGAAGCTACAAATTCACGTTTCGTGGAAGCATCGTTATCCCGTGTATAATAGTTGTCATTTACCCCACTCTCCTGTCCGCTGTAATGGTTCCAATAGCCTGGCGATGGGACCGATGAAACGCTCGGTTGCAACATGGGACCAGTTCCGGACAAGTTGCTGGGGCTGGAGGCTTGGAATCGATCCCCAACCTTTTGCAATTGTCCGATCGACGATTGATTCGGGCTCCTCCTCTGACTGTTGCACGTCAACACGGAACCGTTAGAAACGATCCGGGAGCGATTGCAGCCGACTTGCAGCGTACTCGATGCACCGGGCCCCGGGCCGAGTCTTCCAGGTCTCATTTGCGCCTGTTGCACCTGTACGTTCGCGACTCGGTACCTCGAGCTGGCTCCGTTGCATCGGTCGTTCGCGTGACTCGGCTTCGCCTCGATCCCGAAGTCGCTCAACTGGAAGTTTTGCTGATTCATCGTGAAGTCGAGGTTGTTCTCGAAACCACGGTCCATATACGAGCTACTCGATCGGTGATCTTCTCTCGTATTCGGGTCAACGGATTCGTCTATACCGAGGTCGCGGTTCGAGAAACATTTTCGCGAAAACGGATCGAGAACGGATCCGAATCGTTGCTCACGATTCACGCTCGCGATCGGTGCCACTGTACCCCTCGAAGATGCGGAACTCCTAGACGGTTGGTAGAATCGTCTCACAGGAAGAAGATCGATCGGTCACTACGACGATTCGAGCTCACCAATCGACCCGTTGATCCCCGTGTTCCGAGCATCTCGATCCAACGCGCGTACGCAAACTTCGAAACAGTTGAGCTAGATAATCAGCTCGTGGAAGATTGTGCCCTGTCGAATTTGTATACAGCGTTGAGGGATAAGCGATCACACGCGAGACGAGCGACACTCGACGGGTCTAACGTTTATGTACGATTTATCACCACGGTACCCGCCATCGCTGAGACATTAAACCTGTGTTCTCTCATTCGATGAAAACTCGTAATGGTCAATCGTGGAGAAAAGCTCGCGAGAGACCGGGTGGGTCTCCTTCGTTTCGAATTCCACGAATCACTGTTGCCTTTCGTCGAACTGGCCGCTCCCGAACCCGCTCCGAGTGTTTTCGAACAATGCGTTTCACACGCGCACGGGACTTTCACGCGGGTTGAAAAGAAGCACGAGAACCTTCTGCTCCGCGTCTCGGTTTGATAACGAACACTCCACGATAGAATGCTGCGTATACGAACGAGACCAATTCCAGTCTCGCGGAGCGGACCCTTCCTGCGTCGAGAAGCGTCCGAGGCGGATAATACGCGGCGCGGCGTCAGACAGCGCGACGGTCCGAGCGAAAACAATCGCGAGAGGATTAGAAGGCGGGCAGCTGGTTAGCCAGTAGAGAGACGACTGGTTTTGTTACTCGGCTGGTGAGCTACGCGCCGCACGGAGCCTGGGTCCAGCGTACCCCTCCACGATACCAACAGCGTGCTCGTTCCGTGCAAGTGGACGCGCTCGTGTGCAAACCTCTCTCACTTCTCGGACCTGGACTGCAACCGTCCCGTTTACACGGCTGCACTCCCCGCGCCAGTTGCAGTTTCTCCAAGTTCGAGGAACGACGATAAGAATTCCACCGAGACACCTTTTCCACTCGTTTTCGAAACGGAGACAATGGACACGTTGGTGGAGGATACCTAGCGACAGGGCAAGCTTCTCGTTCGATTCGAGAGAAATGGTTTTTTAACAACGAAATAACGATACTGGGGATTAACGTAACTCAGGATACCTTCCCGTGTGTAAGATCGAATTGGAGTCTCTGCTTACGGAGTCTCTCAACGACGATACACTTTTGAGAATACTCGTAGAGGACCACTGATCACTTTAGATTACATACGGGGTATTATACCAATCGTGTACTGGTTTTTTTGTAGAATAAAATTTACTTTTTGAGTAAAACTTTCGAGGAAAGTCGATATCTTGATTCTTCTTCTTTTGAGAAATGAAGATACTTGTGGTCTGCTTGGGTTTACCTGATTATCAAATGCGTGAGAGAGAGGTGCGATGTTCTGGGATTGATGAGCCTGTGAAAAAGTGTACTTTGAGCAACGAAGCTATCGATAAGGTAAGTCTTTCAGGACACGATACGAAAATAACTCTTCTGTAAGATTTCTGTAAGATTTCTGTCAACAATTGTGAAATACAATCAAATGGTAGACACTGTTCATCGATTGGGTGATGAAGGATTCGAAGACACGAACGTTCAACGTGTGCAACGATTATTTATTAGGTTGTTCGGAGAGTGATTTCGTTTTTCAAAATCGAGAACGTAGAATTTAATCAAATGTTTATACGCTCTAAAAGAATCGTGTTTCATTTTCACCAAAAAAAAAAAAAACGAAACGACTTTGAAGACAGATTCTGATCGACCAGTGATGAGCTTGATAAAGCGAACGAATTAATTGTAAATTCAACATTATAGTATACGAAAGAAAGAATAAATTTCTTGAAAAAAAATTGTAATTCATTTCACTTAGAAAGTTCCCTCAGAACTGCGCAGTAGAAAGTCTCAAAGAGAACTACAATTATGCCGTTATCTTAATTTTAATAACATCGTACATTTTTAAATACATCGAAAATTCTTCGGGCAACATTAATTTTTCCTTTTCTTTCTTTTAAATGGAATCTCCAGTTTTACACAATCGTACATAGCTTTCGAGCATCGCGTAACGCGATTTCATTTTCTGAATATATAATAGTTTTACAACTAATAGTTTGAAAAATATTTAACGTAACTATTGAGAGATCTCTCTTCTCTTCTGTAAGCATAGACACGGAGCATAGAATTTAAGGTTCTGTTAGTCGCACGAAGAGCTCGATTAAAATTTTTCAATACTAAAGTACGCGCCAAATATTTTGGCCAATCAAGGTTAATTCCCCACCGATAAGTTACTTCTCTTTTATAAGCATAGAACCGAAGCATAGAATTCGAGGTTCTAATAGTCGCACGAATATTCCGATTAAAATTGTTCAATACTAAAGTACGCGCCAAATATTTTGGCCAATCAAGGTTCATTCCCTATCGATAAGTTGCTTCTCTTTTGTAAGCATAGAATTCGACGTTTTATTAGTCTCACGAATAGCCCGATTAAAATTGTTCAATACTAAAGTATGCGCCAAATATTTTAGCCAATCAAGGTTAATTCCCCATCGATAAGTTACTTCTCTTTTATAAGCATAGAACCGAAGCATAGAATTCGAGGTTCTAATAGTCGCACGAATAGCCCGATTAAAATTTTTCAATTCTAAAGTATGCGCCAAATATTTTGGCCAATCAAGGTTAATTCCCCGTCGATAAGTTACTTCGATTCTCACGGTACTACAGCCCTCGACTTTCCTCAGAAGTCTTGAACGGCCAAACTATTTGGCATAGACTTAGCGTCGTCTCTAAATGTAGCAATCTTTCTATATATATGCATGCTTTCATTCCAACCCCACCTTTTCTGTGTCATCTACGTCCTACATCTAAGCCCTGCATCATCCTAGCCTCTACGTCATGAAACTCCTTGAATACTTAAGCAATTTCTACAGAAGGCAGATAATCGAACTCCGAATCTTTAACAATTCTTTTCTGCATCGTAATTCAAATTTTATTCACATTCAAATCACCGAGTCTCTACCAGTTCGTTCCCGTACCGTCGTTCGAATCGCTAAATCTTTATTACTTCGTTTTGTACCAACGTCGAATTCAATCGCGTCAACTTCCGTTAGAATCGGTCACAGATCCGTAGAATATTCAACCGTGGACGATACCGAGCAGCTACGTGCGTCGATAAAATAAATCTTGCCCGTTGTCGGCAATAACGCCAAGATTCACTCGCGTAGCGATGCATCGAACAAAGCGACTCGAACGACACGGTTTTCCACCTGAAACTCGGAATTTCACACGGTGGTGAACGCGTTAATCTATCCCGTAAGTTTATTAGCGTTTGTCGAGCAATCCTAACGATAACATTTTTTTCCGCTCGCGAGAGAATGCCTGACAGCTTCCCAGAACTCGAGCGAGCGACCTCGAGTGGGTGGTCGTTCTACGCGCCGCTTTGTCGCGGGTATCTCGAATCCCCTCCCGTTTTGTTCTTTTCCCTACCGCCGAGAGATCAACATGGAAGACGTCGTTTCGGCATTTCGAGCGAGAAAAGGGTCCCGACTCCCGCGGAACGTGATTTATTCCGGAACGCTGTGGGCATCGTCAAAAAGAGTGTAGCGTATATCGATTCGCGAAAGCGGAGCGTTGTTTTGCGCCCACTATCTGCCCTCCGGTGCCGCGTGAGCATTAATCGCGATATCTTAATCGGCCGTTTCTTCCCTTTTTTCGCCGGAGGTCAAACACCTCGAAGCCAGACTCTCCCGCTGATTGGAAAACTCGAAGCTTGACATCCTTCGGCGAGCGTCACGAGAGCTTGCGCGAGGGAAATCTCGAATCGTGTACAATCGACGCAAAAAAGTTTGTCCACGCTACCGCAAATACACGAAACCCGTTAACAGTGACGCGACTCCTTTCCGAGCGAGCGATGCGCGAAGTGGCTGCGCGTCGAACCATTGTGTCGCCGACTGCCGAGCAATGCGGATCGCAGTCGCGGACACGTGCGTCGCTTTAACGATAGTCCGCGATCGGTGCGTACGCATACAAATTTTCCAGGAGCCAATATCACGATCTTTAACTATCCTTAACCTAAGAATAAGTTAAGCTATAATTAAATATAAGGATAACTATCCTTAACCTATAATTAAACGAAGTGAACGAAAATTTAAACCGATATTGATCAGCGACTGATCAACTTTGTGATGATGTCGCTGGATAAATACCTTTGGGAATTTTGATTAGAAAAATAACCAAACTGCCCTTAACCTCTTCGAAAACGAAGTGAAGAAAATTTAAACCGATATTGATCAGTGACACTCGTCAACTTTGTGACGATGTCTCTGTGTAAATGCCTTTGGTAAATTTGATTACAAATTTAACCAAATGTAATTTTAAAGTAATTGAGAAACTAAACATGTAAACATACTTGAACAAAATTAAAGAAACTTTCAAGGCGAAAAAAAATTACCCGCGACACAGTTCAGACTGAACTGGAATATGGAAATGGGTAAATTTCCACGTGCCCGACGCGGAGTTACCGAATCGTGAAAATCGCTTTTATAGTATCCGGGGTATAAACGGTTCTTTTCAAGGACACCGAAAGTCACTACGGAACTATTCCGTACAACGTACGAACGGTGACCAATAGTCGAGTGGGACAAATGACTAATAGCTCTGCATTAGAGGAAAATCGAATCACGAGAAACAAATTGAAATTTTATTTTCCTGGTAGAGCATTTTCCTGGTTTCCGGCGCGGCGGTGTCCACGCACGAGTCAGTTGGAAAGTTCTTGCGTGCATCGTTGCATCTCTCGCTGCACCGTGGCGCGCGGAGAGCTACAGAAATAGTTCATCCTCGGGTGCAGTGGGATTTCGGGAGATACACGGAGGGAGGGGAAGAAAGAGAAAGAGAGAGAGAGAGAGGGAGAGAGAGGGAGAGGGGTGGGGGGCTCGAGAAAGAGAGGAACGAGAGAAAATACGAGCGAGAGTTACGAGTTACGGCGGAAAACGGTGGATTATGTGTGTTTAACTCCCCCCACTTCCGAAAGGCCCAGAGTTATGTTTGAGCACGAAAAGTAAACTTCGACTTCGCGGCGACGTGAGGCGCTTTGTGAGGATTAGGAGGAGGCCGCCACCGTTGAATCGGCTCCTTTGTCCCGACTTCCGTGCGCCGGAGAATCGATTCTTCCGCGGAAGGAACCACCGCCTATCTCGAATCTACCAAGAAACGAAACATAAGCAAGACCTCTGGCTTGATCTAATTGCAGCCTACCTCGAAACCGTGGAATTTTATGGAATTATTTCTTTACAGAGATCTCGAGGGCGATCGGAGAGTGGATGACTTAACAGCGTGAACTCGGTTCAATGCTCGCCATCGGCGAGTCCGAGGAACCAACAGTAATCGGCCGCTGTCACGTCTCCGTGAGTTTGGAAATTCAGCCTTGCAAATCAGTCACAATGGTACACGATTTTATCGGTTACTCTCGTGTGATAATTTATTCGAATACTATTGTTAGAAACAAAGTAGTTCGTGATGTTGGAGGATCTTTATAAAAATTTTCCAGGAAATATTTAACCCTTTGGACTCGAGAGCAGATCCTTGGTCGCTCAGTTAATTCAGTGTACTATCTTCGATCCGGAAAAACTTCCCGGTTTGGAATTCAAATTGGAATTGAAATATTACGTTCTCGTAGAGTGTGAATGCATGTATGCAAAGTATATAAAAATGTTCAATTTCAGATTAATTTTACAACTTAGATTTTCTCGAGGCGTCGATTTCTGGTAGCAAAAAAGCCTCGAGTGCAAAGTGTTAGATGATAAGATAATCGTAAAATATAATGACTTTGGTTGTGAAACTTTGTAGAATAATATTTTGAAGTATAAACACTGACAAAAAAAAGAAAATAATTAAAAAAAAAAAACTCGACGAATTAGTTTACCTAAAAAAAAAATGTAGAAAAACGGGAGTTTCTATTTTGGCATTTAGAGATTACGGTTCGAGATTTTCGGGACGTGTCTCGTCAAGGCTGGAGTTTCATCGGGTTACCGTGGAAAAAGTTCAGCCCGCGTTCCACCCACGCAGAGTGAAACGGGCCACGGGTTTCAGGGAGGTAAATCCGAGGAAAAACTGGCCTGGTCGACGTGCAACAGGTAGGAATGCACAGACCAGTGCAAGTCCAAGCAGCCCGTCAAATATCGACAGAAGCGAAGGCAGCGGTTAAGCTCCCGTTGGGAAACCGAAATACCAGCCAACTATTTCCAATTGAAATCGCCACCATATTGGTGAGAAGCGAACTTTTTTTGCTGACCTTGTTAAAACGACCCGACTTACGACCGTGAGCTTTTAATACACGGAAAATTCTTGATATAATAAAATCTCCGACACCGAGGCTATTTCCTCTCTCTCTCTCTCTCCTACGTTTTTCGATTTAAGAGGCAATACCGATACTATTCGGGACGAAAGAAAACTGATATTTGGCAATTTTCTCCGACGGTATTACTTCTTTTGTTATTTCGAGTTCCACGCGAACACTTTGTAATCACAAGTTTATTTTTATGGGCTATAGTGGACTTGAAGGGTCTCTAACACTTTCGCTCCGGTAGTCGTATATATACGCCCTCGAAGAATGACAAGAAGATTCATATAGGAAGAGCGTATATACACGTTCGGGAAAAGTGGTCGTTGAGGTACGAAGAGCGTATATACACGTTCTGGAAAAGTGGTCGCTGAGGTACGAAGAGCGTATATACACGCTCTGGTAAAGTGGTCACTGAGGTACGAAGAGCGTATATATACGTTCATAGAATATATACTTTTATTTCATACTTTACACGAGATACTTTTGTTAATCGAGTATCTGGCATAAAAAATGTCTCGAATGAGGCACCAAAAAAAACGAAACGACTTTCCGAACAACCCAATATTTTACAAAAGTAATAAAACGCTTCTTTTTAAAATTACTCGATTATTAACGGTGTCTGCCTGTAACATTCATGGACAATTATCAAAATAGACAACCAACGACAAATTGATTTGCCCTTTCGATGTGACTAGGCGATTTGTTTGTAACAAGACTTCTCAAAATATAGTTTATCGTCTAGTATTGGTTCGCGTAAGTTTCTTAGGATGTTGATGCTTAACCCTTTCGCTTCAGCGGGCGTATATATACGCCCTCGATGAATAACCATTCATATACGAAGAGCGTTTATATACGCCCTCGAAAAATGACTATTCATATACGAAGAGCGTATATACACGCTCTGGAAAAGTGGTCGCTGAGGTACGATACCGTATATATACGTTCGTACATTATATACTTTTATTTGATACTTTACACGAGATACTTTTGTCAATCGAATATCTGGCATCAAAAATGCCTCAAATAAGGTATCAAAAATAAAAATCAAGTTCGAAAATGTGTCGTTTACAGTAAATTAGGTACTATTGTTCGCAATGTGACGTTGGCTTATACGTGGTTCCATTCTTCGAACTTTATCGTACCAAACTTGATTATTAACATTGCGTTTGGCTTCAAATACTTTAGTAATTTCGTTACATTGTATTAAAAAATATTACACGAGCATTGTAATATAATATATAAAAAAACTAAATTACGATTATAAAGTTTTATATTTTAAAAAGGAAAAACGATATTACCAAATATAATAAACATCAGTGTGAAATTTTAAGAACAAGAAAGAATTCTACTTACTCCCAAACATTTCATGCCTCACTGTCAACTACTCAGTAATGCACTTCGTAACGAAAGGGTTAACAGGTAATTGTATTCTTCGGAAAAATGGTGAATATATAATTTAATAAAATGTTTATACACTCTAAAAAAATCATATTTCATTTTCATCAAAAAAAGAAACGAATTAACTTTCCGAACAACCCAATAGAATACATGTTTAAACTATGTATAAGGATATAAGTGAGGACACAACCAGACATCTACGAGTCCACGTAACTCGAGGACACATTATGTTCCTTACGTATCTCATAGCCAATTATATACAATAACTTCTCGAATAGAGGTCGCAAACTTGACGTCCCGTTCAGACGTTTTCAACAAGTATGGTAAGCGATTTTAATCAGGAATAGCGTTCTTTTTTTGCCGCAATTCAAGGTTGAACGTGTATAACACCCGACGAGACAAGTAGACGAACTACAATGAGAGTGAGAAGGATAGAGCAACAGCAAGCGAGTCTCGCAATACATGCGTTCAGTGATCGAAACGTTGAAGCGATACCATACACACAAGTATGATAATCCCAAATAATTATTTTTATATTTTTTATTATATCTTTATGACAGTATTACCAACAGTATCAAAAATAGTGTTTAAAATCATTTTCATCGAGACAACCTCACCAATTTGTGAATAATACTCTCGTAAAGGAACAATGACAAATATAAAAATCTTCCATTTTCATTTTTTGTGCAAAATCCACTTCAAGTTTCTGTTTACACAGCCGTCGAGTTCTTAAGGAGTCTAACTGGTAGGAGCGTTTCCAAACCTTTCATCGAGATAAAAATTGAAATTTTTAACGCGGAGTTACCGCATCATTGATGTTTTTAAACGATCAGTCGCAGGTTAAATAATAATATCGATACGTATGTGTGCACTATGTGTACAATTTGTACGATTGTGTATAATGTTTCTTCTATTTTCGAATCAACTTGATATTTTCTGTTCCGTATCGATTGGATTTTTTAACTAAATATTTTCAATAATGTAAACACTCTGTATGCAAACTACACTTCACAACGAAGGAACGAAAGGTATAAATTGTGCTTTCGTAGAAGTTGTTCTTCTCTCGTGAAACTTTTAACGAAACATCGTTAACAGAAATTACGATAGTTGTGTATTTTATACTTATACGCGCGGCTCGTTAATTTGCACGTTACGCCCAAATGACCGAGCAGTTCCCTATCGCGCAAAACTAACCTTGGTTACAACAACTGTGTAAACTTGGATTTGCAAACTCTCCAATAACACTTTCAAAACGTAGATTCTTTTTATGGATCTAAAAAATGAATGTACAAGATGTTCGAAAAATAGTATCGCAAAATTTACTCGATACTTTCAATCGGGGAACCAACTAATTAATTATTGATTGAAAAGTATCCTCTTTCAGAAATACAATCGATTTATATTACCGGAAACGTATGTACGCGTTGACATCGGAGAATGTGTTTTGTAAAGAATAAGAAATATGTTCCGCAACGTTTTCATTAATCAAATATAATAAAAGGGAAGGGTACGTCCAGCAGAAAACTGGAAAAGTAATTTAAATTCCTTAGTTTCTTCTTTCGCGGAGTCGCTCGATATTAATAGTTTATATTAGGTCAGTGACAAACGTTGGAGAAATGGAAATGCACATCCAACATATGCAAAACGTAATTAGAAACACGTCGAATACTTTGAAAATTGCACGACAATGACGAAATTAACTTATGAATTACCGTGTGTTAGTAACAGCTGAAGTTAATTGTGCACTTAACGTTAAATCGTTTTCACCCCGGAAAGAAAAAGTTTACGGCACCGATTGGATACTTTTACATTAAACTCAAAGTACAGAATACGTTTACAAATTTGATAACACCGATTAAAGTTCGAATCTTGTATGTTCACCATGAAAGTGATTTAACGATAAATGTTCGCATCGACGTCCACCGATCTTTGATATTGCAAATCAAACTTCACTTTCATATGGAATATTTTGAAACTTTCGGTTGTACTTCAATCCTGAACGTTCTTCATTCTCACAATACTGAAATACTGCAATCTCGTGACGGTACAGGGTGTCCCAATCGTCACCGGTCGATTTGAATTTCCCGCTATTTTTAAAACTTCGAACCGATTAACCTGAAACTTTACATATACCATCTAGACAGATGGGAAATTAATCGTGGAAAAGTACACAGTGAAAAAACCCGTGCAAATTAATCAAGCCTATAACAAAAATAGCGATTGTGCGAAACGTGGTGAAAAATTTTGGAAAAATATCAGTGACCGGTAAAAAAAGTCAAGGCGGTCGTTTGTAAAATACCTTACTCCATTATTAACTCCCAAGTTTCTACTTTTAAATAAATAAAAAACTATCAAAATTACTTAAACCGGTTGCGTTTTATTCAAAAAGTAAATCGACCGGTCACGACCGGGACACCCTTTATTTCCGAATCACCCAGTATACGGTCTTACGCAGCCTCTCGTGTCTCCTACTCGTTTCGCTGCCCACTGGAATGGAATAAATAATTTCGCTAGTGAGATGTCGGAAATTGTCGCTCGAACGGGCCGGTCGAATTAAGGAAACAAGCGATCGTTTTTAAATAAATTCGATCGGCGGCCGCGGGATGCGAGTGACAAGCAGAAAATCGTTGGCGGGATTTCGCGTGGAAAAGCGAGAACGCGGATCGGCACGCGTAATCAAGCCAGCCAACGCGCTCCAGAATTGGCTGCCGGTTGCTCAACGAAAACTAGTACCGTACCACGGTCCGTGAGGTGCCTAATCGTACACCTTCACCTAGATATCCGTCGATGTTTGCGCGACAACGTGCCCTTTCGAATCGCGCACAGTTACTCGTGTTACGCCGTGCCACGAGCCGGACGCAATAACTCGGCTGAGCCACTGGCGACAGGCAAGTTTCTTTTCTTTTTTTTTTTTCTTTGTCAAGAACCGATTCGATCCAAGTATTTTCGATTTCGACGATAAATCGTTTCCAGTACCTCCACACGGTATTTTGACTCCGTTCCAAGTTTGGGAACTTTTTGACTCCGTTTCTCGGACGACTCTGTAAAAGTTAAGGAGACACCTTCTCGACACGATATAATAGACTTTTTTTTATATATAGTTTCAACTCTTAGAAATAGTATAGAAGGAACTTATCGAGCAATTCGTATCGACGATAAATATATGTCTATAGTCGATGGTCCACGTGTGTACAAATATTGGTGGGCAGTCATTTTTTGATTAGATTGCCTGTATCTTATAACGTAGTTTCTTTTTGCAATTGGTTTTCGATATATGAGGAATTTTTTAACCGTTATTATTTCTACGATTTCTGTTCTCGTTGAGTTCAGGATTAGTAAATTTGTATTCCGAGTAATAAGAACTCGAGGTTCTTTCGCGTTTGAGCACGAACGATATGACATTCCGTTTAAAACAATAAATTTAACTTTCACCTCTCCGAGACGCCTCCACCTATAAAGAAGTACGCGTGCTACGTAATGCTTTTCATGCATTTGCACGAAGCAATTTTGTACAACGCGTAATTTACAAATCGTGCAAACCAGAAAATTAATGCTGTGTATACTTGGGTCGATTTCTGTACGTTAATTGTCGTTTTCTCAAATAAATGAACAACCAGTTGTTCCATCAAGTCAATAGAAGCGTACGATATTCGTACAATAATAACAACAATCTACAAAAAAGTTCTGACCTCAGTTTTGGAACTTTGTCGATATATCGATAATAAACAGAAGCGAACTTACAGTACCGAATCAAAGTATAAAGTCCATAGTTTTTTTTTTAAATTATGACTCCAAATTAGGGACAAGTTCTCAAGTTCGACGTATAACATCTATTTTTCTAGAATCGTTCCGAATGTGATCGAATAAATCGATACCAACTCGCGATAAAATATCGGAGAATAAACCACGGACATGGTTAAACAATACGGTTTCAAATGACTAAAGTTCCCGAGTTTTGCGTACAATTCCCTCTACAATTATTATGTTGATTCTTATTACGTCGATTATTATTACGTCGATTATTCTTACGTAGATTCTTATTACATCGATTATTATTACGTAGATTATTATTACGTTGATTATTCTTACATAGATTATTATTACGTCGATTATTCTTACGTAGATTATTATTACGTCGATTATTCTTACGTAGATTCTTATTACGTCGATTTTTATTACGTAGATTATTATTACGTAGATTATTATTACGTAGATTATTATTACGTCGATTTTTATTACGTAGATTCTTGTTACATCGATTATTAGTACGTAGATTATTATTACGTCGATTATTATCACGTAGATTATTATTACGTCGATTTTTATTACGTAGATTCTTGTTACATCGATTATTAGTACGTAGATTATTATTACGTCGATTATTATCACGTAGATTATTATTACGTCGATTATTCTTGCGTAGATTCTTATTACGTCGATTATTAGTACATAGATTATTATTACGTAGATTCTTATTACATTGATTATTAGTACGTAGATTATTATTACGTAGATTATTCTTACGTAGATTATTCTTGCGTAGATTCTTATTACGTCGATTATTAGTACATAGATTATTATTACGTAGATTATTCTTACGTAGATTATTCTTACGTAGATTATTCTTACGTAGATTCATATTACGTAGATTATTATTCCGTAGATCGATATAAGGGTAAACAATCCGTTAAATTCGATTCTTCGAGATTTCGACTTTCGTAATTTCCCGAGCCACTGGGCCATACCTGAGGTCAGATCGTACCCGTGTACCGGGTCACTCCCAAAACGGAATGATCGAGCTAAGAAACGGAAGACGAACCCGCGAGTAAGACGAGAAATCACGATGTAAAACGGAGGACGAAGGGCGTGTTCGGGGCGATGGTTTCTACCGGTACTGTACCGGTTTTAAAGGACTCCGGAGTCGCGGAGTAGAAACGCGCGAGGAACGAAGGTAGGAGCGCGACGCGTATCGTACACGCGGCAGGTACGACTCGCGTACCTGAGAGGTGCGCGACAAGGACGGTGGCCGAGAGGTGATCGGCGTGCCGCGGCTCGGGAATAGGCGATAGAGAAGGAAGGGGAGAGGGAAACCGAGCACGCGCGAGCGAGCGAGACGCACCAATCAGAAGAGAGGTGGACTCTAGCCACTGAAGAGCAAACTGGCCAGACTGCCTGCCGCCGTCGACAACGTAACACCGTTCTTCGCCGGCGAGTCACTACCGTGGTAGGGGAAACGAACCAACCAACGTACGAACGTACGTACGAACGCGGAGCAATCGAGTGAAATAGCGAGACGCTGGATAAAATAATATTTCGCGCGGAACGCGATTCTCCAATGGCCGCTTTCACCTCGTTCGAACGAGATACGTCCGGTCGAACCGGGGGAAAAAAAAATGCGAGTGAAATTCCTGCGTTACACGTAACACTCGATATACCCAACGTTGATTGCTACGACAGTAATTACCAGTCCATCCGAGGAGCTCCAATCCACGGAATGGTACAGTCATCGCGGACTAATCGCGATTTAAGTGGACTGATATTAGAACCGTACGTGGGTTTTTATATTACGAGCTTCGATCGTGGAAAAATATTTCATTCCAATAATAGACGACCAAACAAAAATAATACACACCGAGAGTTATTCCTGGCGTTTCTTCGATCGTTCATCTGATAAGTTCCTTAAGTTTCTACTCTTCGTTCAACGCGAGATGTAATTTCGTTCCATCATTCCAATTCTAATTTTTCTATAACGAGTAATCGTCGACGAATGTTCTCAGTGTTTCTTTCATTTTTATCCTGCTGAGAATATTACACGTTTCTTGTTTCGACACTGTTTAGCTGTATGGGAAATCTACCGAATACGTGTCATGGAGGAGCGTACAGAGTGTACGTGTTCGATTACGTTTAATCGAGGAAGAGTTACGCGCAAAATGCTCTTTGAATGTTCCACTTGGTGTATTTGTTGCTCGAAATGGTTTATAATTTTTAACCATTTGCACTCGAGGGTTCTTTGCTACCAGAAATCGACACCTCGAGAAAATCTTCTAAGTTGTAAAATTAATCTGAAATTGAACATTTTTGTATACTTGGCCTACAAACGTTTACACTCTACGAAAATATAATATTTAAATTATAATTTGAATTCCAAACCATGAAATTTTCCCGGATAGAAAATAGTATACTGAATTAGGTGGCCACCAGAAGCCAATGTTACGTGTACTTGGGTTAATTTCTGTACGTTAATTGTCGTTTTCTCAAATAAAAGAACTAGTCAATAGAAGCGTATCATATTCGTACAATAATAACAACGACCTAGAAAAAAGTTCTGACCTCAGTTTTGGAACTTTGTCGATATATCGATAATAAACAAAAGCGAACTTACAGTACCGGATCAAAGTGTAAATCTCCTCTCGAGTCCAAAGGGTTAAATATTGCGCTTTAAACTATTCTAAATCGAATAATCTTCAAACACAGTTTAACCGAGAGGTAAGAAACTTTTTGAACGAAAACGATCAATGTTGGATCGAATTGCCTGGCTTCCAAGATCGTTTGACCTCACGATCTTTGATTTTTTTCACACTGTATCGCGCAAAAAAGTTAAGATCGATCAATGTACCGTATTGATTGCACAAAACCTGAAAAATGAAAATACGTTACCTAGAGTTCGTGCATCTCTAATTAGACGAGCGTAGTGAGTACGAGAGCGAGGTACAGTTACAATTAACAAGAAATGAAACAATTACCAAAATACACTATTCTGTTCTCTCTGAAAAGCTGTACCTAGTAAGATTATGGACACGATTCTTGTTTGGAAATTTCAAACTCGATTATTTTGAAAACTAGGTCGAAAATGAAAAAATTGTTTTTTTTCTTCTTTTGGGTAATTTTCTCACTTATTTCGCAAGTGAAACACTTTCCAACCGCTCCAAAAGTAAGGTACAGTTACAATTAACAAGAAATGAAACAATTACACCAAAATCTACTATTCTGTTCTCTAAAAAGCTGTACCTCGTAAGATTATTTTGAAAACTAGGTCAAAAATGGAAAAATTGTTTTTCTCTTTTTTTTCTGTAATTTTCTCACTTTTTCCAAAGTGAAAGACTTTCCAACCGCTCCAAAAGCGAGGTACAGTTACAATTAACAAGAAATGAAACAATTACACCAAAATCTACTATTCTGTTCTCTAAAAAGCTGTACCTCGTAAGATTATTTCGAAAACTAGATCGAAAATGGAAAAATTGTTTTTCTCTTTTTTTTCTGCAATTTTCTCACTTTTCGCAAGTGAAACACTTTCCAACCGCTCCAAAAGCGAGCTACAGTTACAATTAACAACAAACGAAACAATTACCAAAATCCCACTATTCTATTCTCTAAAAAGCTGTACCTCGTAAGATTATTTCGAAAACTAGGTCAAAAATGGAAAAATTGTTTCTTTTTCGTAATTTTCTCATTTTTTTCGGAAGTGAAACACTTTCCAACCGCTCCAAAAGCGAAATGCAATTACAATTAACAAGAAATGAAACAATTACACCAAAATCTACTATTCTGTTCTCTAAAAAGCTGTACCTCGTAAGATTATTTCGAAAACTGGGTCTAAAATGGAAAAATTGTTTCTTTTTCGTAATTTTCTCATTTTTTCGGAAGTGAAACACTTTCCAACCGCTCCAAAAGCGAGCTACAGTTACAATTAACAACAAACGAAACAATTACCAAAATCCCACTATTCTATTCTCTCTAATAAAGCTGTACCTCGTAAGATTATTTCGAAAACTAGGTCAAAAATGGAAAAATTGTTTTTCTCTTTTTTTTCTGTAATTTTCTCACTTTTTCCAAAGTGAAAGACTTTCCAACCGCTCCAAAAGCGAGGTGCAATTACAATTAACAACAAACGAAACAATTACCAAAATCCCACTATTCTATTCTCTCTAATAAAGCTGTACCTCGTAAGATTATTTCGAAAACTAGGTCAAAAATGGAAAAATTGTTTCTTTTTCGTAATTTTCTCATTTTTTTCGGAAGTGAAACACTTTCCAACCCATCCAAAACCGAGGTACAGTTACAATTAACAACAAACGAAACAATTACCAAAATCCCACTATTCTATTCTCTAAAAAGCTGTACCTCGTAAGATTATTTCGAAAACTAGATCGAAAATGGAAAAATTGTTTTTCTCTTTTTTTTCTGTAATTTTCTCACTTTTCGCAAGTGAAACACTTTCCAACCGCTCCAAAAGCGAGGTACAGTTACAATTAACAACAAACGAAACAATTACCAAAATCCCACTATTCTATTCTCTAAAAAGCTGTACCTCGTAAGATTATTTCGAAAACTAGGTCAAAAATGGAAAAACTGTTCCTTTCTTTTTTCCTTTTTCCGTAATTTTCTCACTTTTTCGCAAGTGAAACACTTTCCAACCGCTTGTACGTGTTGCTCGAAAGCACAACCGTACAGGCGTTCACCGTAAATCGTGCGTCGTGAATTGTTCGTTTCGAAGTTTGATTGTAACAATCACACAACTAGAAATCTGTCGGTGAGCTCGGTCGTGTTTAACCTAATTTGTTTGCAACTCGTAGCCTGAAACGCGAGGCTACACCGTGGCCTAAAATAACAAAGCTTATTTAACGCACTCGCCCGGTTTCCACGAGACGTGGAAACAGAAAGAGAGAAATAGACAGATAGATAGAGAGAGATATATATATATAAAAGCAAGGACAACGCGAACGACCACCCCGTAGGAATCTTCGCAATTTCAGGACCTCTTTCGAGAAGACAACGGTTGGATCGATTAACGGGATCGTTCTCCTTTTGTCCGCTCGTCGAAAGAATTAATCAGCGAGGAGTAAATTGGCCCCAGACTGCCTGTCGCCTTTGGGAGCGCGGTATACGTGCCAATAAAACTGGCCAGTGGAACGAGGAACGCGGTACCAAAACGTCCTGCACTGACGTCGACACATTTTCTGACCTTATTCGACGAAATTAGAAATCTATCGGGCACGAACGAAAGACGCGATCCTCGTTCCGGCTTCGACTAACTCGCGTCGAGCGCGAATCGAAACCTCCAAGTTCTTCGATCTTCAACGTATCCGTCTCAGGATTTCAGAGTCGGTGACTTTCGAAATGGAAAACAGAGAAGGAAATTTGTAGGTAGTTGATAACGTTCTCACCGATGAAAAACGCGTGGAAATGATTATTTCATCGGAAGGGAAATATGGCACTATTTGACAGACATATAATTGCACTCGAGGATGTGCAATTGTAAGAAGAATCGAAATTGTAGCGAAAGAAATTTTGGTAGTTGAGATGGGAAAATGTAAATTAAGTACGATTGTGTACACGATTTTCAACGTAAGTGGACAATTACGTACGATTGTACGTTTGCTAAGTTTGTATTGAATGTTGTAAAATGTATGTGTTGTGAATTTTGTAAACGCACAGTGGTCGTTAATGGTTCTCAAGCCGATAAGATATCAATTAAATGAAGTATTATTATTTATTTTCTAGCAAGCTGTATTTTTAAATATCGACTAAATCGTTATCGAAAACTAGATTTATACATTTGTACACGTATCGAATTTTGGAACAAAATTTCTACAATGCAGTTATTTCTGCTTTCGAGCAACAAAATCGGGGTTTCCAGTTTTCTCGAAAGCAATGTCGATGGGTACACGACCATAAACAGTGTACAGAAGGGGAATGGATTTCGTGACTCGAATCCGGTGTAAAGATTGTCGCTCGAAAGCGGGAAATACTACATTAAACAATTCGATGCACAGAAATCCATTTATAAGAGCAAATTTGAAAATTTCAATCAAAAATTCACCAAACCGAACAGAGAAACAATTATCAGGTCTTCCTTCAACAAAGAACAATGTGACCCTAATTTCCAGCTTTCAAAAACCAATAGAATCCCATACAATTGTAAAAAAAAACAAATTTCTCTGATTTTGTTAAAGAACAGTTTACTCATTAACAAAATGAAAGACGTAGTAAATAACGAAAGTATACTACAGAAATCCATTTATAAGAGAAAATTTGAAAATTTCAATCAAAATTTCACCAAACCGAACAGAGAAACAATTATCAGGTCTTCTTTTAACAAAGAACAATGTGTCACCCTAATTTCCAGCTTTTGATAACCGGTAGAATCCCATACAATTATAAAAAAACAAACAAATTTCTCCAATTCTGTTAAAGAACAGTTTACTCGTTAACAAAATGAAAGACGTAGTAAATAACAAAAGTATACTACAGAAATCCATTTATAAGAGTAAATTTCAAAATTTCAATCAAAGATTCACCAAACCGAACAGAGAAACATTTATCATTCTTCCTCAATTATCATGTTTCTCTTCGACAAAGAACAATGTGACCCTAATTTCCAGCTTTCAAAAACCAATAGAATCCCATACAATTGTAAAAAAAAAAACAAATTTCTCCAATTCTGTTAAAGAACAGTTTACTCGTTAACAAAATGAAAGACATAGTAAACAACGAAAGTATACTCCCTTGAAAACTCTTGACCTCGATAGTTGCACGAATCGCGGGAGCATACGAGTGGTATCATCGTGTCCTTCTAACGATTTGCAATGATCTCGGTGTTACGAGTAACGTGACAGCTTAAAGTACCCAGCCAACTCGTGCGTTACCCAACGTCACACTGTCCAAAGTCACGTGTGACCGAGGACTCGGCTCACTCTCGCTTTCCGCGTGGTTCTCCGTGAGAATCGCCCACGCGCTATAATTGCCAGTGGATACTCGACGTTCGAACTTTTAGATCGGAGTGTCCGTTGAGCGAGTCTCGATGGGCTGGTGAAAAAAAAAAATAGCACCGTGTCGGTTCAACGATCCCAGCGAATTTCGCTGGTAGCTGGTCCGGCCCTGAATTCACCGATCTGGTACGACAATCCGGAAGACGAGATCCCGTAGGCAGATAAAACGGCCGGTATAATTAAAAGGCGTTCCCTGGCCTTCTAACAGTCGATCTCTAACAGTGTACCGTGTACCGTTAACTCATCCGGCGTTGTTCGTTCGCGAGCTTCCTGAATCTCTAAACGATCGTCACACGGGGAATAACAATCGTCGGCCCGTGGATTCGAACGGTTACGCGTATCAAAAAGAACGAGAAACGATCCGATTCGAGGGTGAACTCCGATTCGCGGAGAAATCGAAACGGACTCCGCCCCGTGTCGTCGGTACACGTCGACGACTCGTTTCCCGTTGCGCGGCCGAATAGTATAAATATCATATCGACGCGCAACTATAAAAGTCCGACTTACGACTCGGCCCGATGCGTGCACAATTTCCACGCGAGATTTACAGGTCGTTCCACGAGGCACGGTCAAAGATTAATGATCCGGCTAGGTAAACACATAAAACGCCGCTGCATATTACGCGGCCAGCTGAATAAAGAAACGGCACGAACGCGAATGACAAACATTTCCGCGCGGGAGCGTGGAAAATATCCGCGCGACAGACCGCGCTCGAGGTAGGCGCGGTGCTAGAAAGTTGAATGAATTAAGCACGCCTGTTTACGATTGTTAGCGGCTACCCACGTGCTACGAGGCTCGCGCCGAGTCGACTACGGTCGGCTCGCGTCGAGTAGAGTCGAGTCCGGTCGGCTAGAGTCGAGTAGAGTCGAGTCCGGCCGGATAGAGTCGAGTAGAGTCGAGTAGACTCGGGTAGAGTCGGTTAGAGTCGAGTCGAGTCGGTTAGAGTCGAGTCGAGTCTACACAGGCTCGCTCGGTCCTCGCCACGTCCGCGGAATTTACCTTCTGTCCCTCGACGACGTCTCGTTCGAGTTCGATACGGAGGCTTCGTTGCTCGACCCTCCATCGTTGAATTTCTCGCGTATTTCTCACACGGAGTCACTTTCCGACGAGGTACATACGCCAACTGTTCGACGCCGGGTTTTAACCAAGTTTTCCGTTAAAAAACTTCTCGAGCGGATACAAATAACAGAGAGAAATTGAATACTAACGCTAACGCTGTTCAAGCTCGTAATTCGTAACACTCAAATTGGGATTGTTTTATCTCTTTCTAGAAACAATATTATCTTTCTTCGCGACTGATCTTTGGTGACTTTCACTGACCTTGAACAGTACCTTATTATACTCGTCTGACAAACTTCCGTTGCGAGACAAATAAAAGAGTACAACTTTATTAAAAAAAAAAATTACTAATTTCAAAACGTGGACGAACAAACATTCCTTTCTGATTTCAACACTAACCGTACCGACGTTTCACGTATACATATTCCTACCGTAGCCGATCATTTGCCCAAACACGAAACAAAGATCCTACTCTTCTGATATAAAAATCTACAAAAAATGAAACAAACGAGAGAACCAACGATCGACGCAGAATGTTAAATAAAATTAGAAAAGCATCGTTTGGTACGATTACTGTTAAAGATAGTTATTCGGGTGTCCCAAACGTCTCACCCTGGGTATCTATTACCATACCCAAAAGAACAACGAACGAATAATTGTAACGCGAATTCTCTTTACTTGTTTCACGGAGTCGAACAGTTTAGCTCCCTAGAGGCTCGTTTACCGACACCCTGTACACACTCGTCGCCCAATTGTCCCGTAAATATAGCAGAGAACCGCTGCACCGTTTAAGGGTCGGACAAAGGATCGCGAACTCCAGCACGATAGCGATCCAGAGATTCTCCACCTCGATCCGCGACATTGGGTCCCGAGAAACCCAGCGGATACGCAGCTCGATCACTTACCTGAAACAAATAGAAGGAATTTTAATTAGCAACGACGGAGATGAACCGAGACACTCGGTGATCGGGGAACGTGATCTCGCGCGGGACAAACTAATTACCAATGGCGGCGTTCAAGGTAACCGGAAGTAACGGGCGGGCGATTTTCATGGAAACTCGTCGAGCATCGGTGAGAACGACAATCGCGAATCCTCGCGGCTCTGGCCACGGGTTGTATCGAGATACGAGGAATTCTCATCGCGTGTCACCAACTGACCAAGGCCACGAGATTGTACCGATAAATCCACCGCGAGTCATCCACGATATGAGACGGTCACTTTTTCCCAAAGATGGACTCAAGGTTGCGCTTCTACCCGCGATGGAACAATCGTCTTCGCTTTGTGCGCAATGCACCGACGACTCGTGTAAATTAAATCACGCTACTCTCCGATTGGACGAAATTATTTCTCACGTTGGATCGAGTGGAATTATTTATACGTTTACGGTTTTATTCGACGTAAGAGACTGGTCGGTTAGGTCTGGATGAAAGCACCGAGAGATGAAATGAAATTTTATTGGTCAATGATATTTGAAAATGTAACGAAGACGGCGGGATTTTTGCGTATCTGTCGCTGGGATTGATTGTTCAATGATTAGTAATTAAAATAGTACAGAGAAATACGTTTACGATTGGTGAAACATAAGAACAACATTGTAACATGGTGTTACAATAAGAAAAATTGTAGAAGGTGTATATATTCGCTTTTCGTATATATTAATAGACCTCGAAAGGTATATGCAGGGTGTCCCACTCATCGCCGGTCGATTTGAATTTCGCGCCGTTTTTAAAGCGCCGAACCGATTAACCTGAAACTCGACACGCGTCATCTAGACAGACGGGAGATTAATCGTGGAGAAGTACACGGTGAAAAAACAGGTGAAAATTATTCAGATATGTAACGAAGAATTGCCATTGTGCGGAAACGTGACAAATTCTGGGAAAAGATCGGTGATCTGTAAAAGAAAAACCACGGCAGCCGTTTGGAAGATACTTTATTCCATTAACAACTCCCAAGTTTGTACTTTCAGATAAAAGAAAAAGTATCGAGATTACTCGAACCGTTTGAGTTTTATTCGAAAAGTAAATCGACCGGCGACGATCGGGACACTGTGCGTAACACGTAACCCGTATAACTGTAATCACGTGACACCTCTGTTGCTCAGATCGCGCCAATCGGCTCAAGATCGATCTCAGGATTGGACAAAGACCTCGACACCCTCTCCGAGTAAAAAACCATCCCTGATTCTCGATCGAAGCAACGATACATCCGGATTGATTCGAGTCACGTTCGCGGAACGCTTCCGTGATTTTTCAACGAAATCGCCGGAAGTCTCCCACGCAACGGGTGACGTAAAAGTTTGATATCTGAGGAAGGAGAGAGAGAAAGAAAGAAAGAGCGAGAGAAGAAGAAAAAAAACAAGTGAACAGAGGAGGAATCCGTGCGACGATAACGAAGGGAACGTCGATTCCAACGACACTCGTAAAGCCGGACATTTAACGATGGCGATTTAACTGTCGCAGCGTGGCGCGCGTACAATGTGCTCTCTCCGGTCGACCTGTACAATAATAATTATGGTCCTGGCTACGATTGTTTATGGAGGCGGCAGTTAAATTACCGCCGGTTGACGTTACACGGGCGCATTTCGGTGGCTGCTTTCCCTCGTCCCGCTATAATTGTTATTTAACAGTGGTTTGTACCGTCATCGTCGAGAACAATAAATTTCAAGCCTCCGCTCGGACGAAGATTAACCATTGCGCGATGTGCGTTTTCATCAAAGACCCATTAAGCCACGATTAATACGTCGAATGCCAAAACGAGTTTTTTCCGTACACGTTTAACGCCGCGGAGGCCTTTTACGATTAATCATCAATTAAATAAAGATCATTGTGGCTTGTTAGAAATTTAACGAGCCTGGTATCTATTGGTAATTCGATGTTTCCGATCCGTTATTTCGGGATCGTTTTAAGAAATAAATGGTTAATCTACGAAAAGGAAATCGACTTCGAAAACATCGTTCTTCGCCTTCTTCGTACATTTCGGTTTTCTTTGTTAACACGGTACACGATGTTTAGTTCGAGCAGATGAAAACATTGCAAAAGCTTCGTCGACGTTCACGCCGAGCACTTTGTAAATGTTCCGCGGGGTAATAAATTTTGAATCTATCCGCTCGGACCTCGAAAAACAAATTGATCGAATACACTTTTTGTATACAGAGCATTTAAGACAGATCACCTTGGATAACTCGTTTGTTATTTAAGATGGAGAAGCACGTTTCGAGATGAAAGTTCTTCGATGTTAGTAGAGTGCGCAGTGTGGTGACTGTTTTCTGTTTTGAAAACGCTAAGGACACTTTAAGGTCATTGATTTCTTTTCAATCCAACACCGTTAAGAAGAATACAATGACTCGCGGTTCAAGGACGTTCAATGTCGCTAAATGAAAATCAAGAAGAGAAATATTGGGTTGTTTGGAAAGTTATTTCGTTTTTTTTTGTTTTGGTAAAAATGAAACACGATTTTTTTTTTTTTAGAGTGTACAAACATTTTATTACATTATATATTCTCCATTTTGGAAAATGAAATTACTTTACGAGGACATTTCGTTTTTTTTTTTTGGTGAAAATGAAATACGATATTTTTAGAATGTACAAACATTTTATTAAATTGTATATTCTCCAGTTTAGAAAACAAAATGACTCTCCAAAATCGTTTCATTTTTTTGGTGAAAATGAAATACGATATTTTTAGAATGTACAAACATTTTATTAAATTCTATATTCTCCAGTTTAGAAAACAAAATGACTCTCCAAAATCGTTTCATTTTTTTGTTTTTTTTTTGTGAAAATGAAACAGGATTTTTTTAGAGCGTATAAACACTATTAAATTATATATGCTCCATTTTGGAAAACGAAATCACTTTCCCAACAACCCAATAGTATCTAACCCTTTCCACTCGATCGTCAATTAATTCGGTGTGCTTTCTCCAATTCTGAAAACCATCGTGGTTTTGAATTGAAATTAAAATTGAATTACTCCTTTCTTGTAAGATGTAAACATATGTATATAAAATGAAAAGGTTTCCTTTGAAATTAATTACATAATTCGAAATATTTCATCGAGGTACTAGATTCTGGTATCAGAAAAGCTTCGAGTGCAAAGGGTTAAAAATGGTCACAGTGTATACTTTCTCCAATTCGGAAAACCATCGTTGTTTAAAATTGAAATTAAACCTTAATTACTCCTTTCTTGTAAGATGTAATCATATGTATACGAAACATTGAAATGGAAATGTTTCGTTTTAAATGAATTACACGATTCGAAGGATATCATCGAGGTGCAAACTAGGGATACATTCGATAGTGTATCTTGCCTTTTACATTCTAAGTAACGTTTTCATTATTCTCTTTCTCTCTCTGTACCCTCCTTACAGTCTTTTTTCCACATTTTATTTCGCAACTAACATGTTACCACTCGTGATAAAACATCGGTGTAAATTTACCGGTGCAAGGTGTAAATCTACTGTTGTAACATCGCAAAGGGTTAACCCATCTCGTTCTCGTCGACACAATCTACACATTTACTTACAATATTTCTCGTATCGTGACCGAACTATTTCGTCAGTGATACGAGTTAAATCAGTAATACGTCAAAAATGAGAAGTCAGTAATACGTCAAAAATGAAAAGTCAGTAATACGTTAAAAATCAAGTCAGTAATACGTCAAAAATGAAAAGTCAGTAATACGTTAAAAATCAAGTCAGTAATACGTCAAAAATGAAAAGTCAGTAATACGTCAAAAATCAAAAGTAAATCAGTAATACGTCAAAAATCAAAAGTAAATTAGTAATACGTCAAAAATCAAAAGTAAATCAGTAATACGTCAAAAATTAAAAGTCAGTAATATGTTAAAAATCAAAAGTCAGTAACACGTCAAAAATCAAAAGTCAGTAATACGTTAAAAATCAAAAGTCAGTAATACATTAAAAATCAAAAGTCAGTAACACGTCAAAAATCAAAAGTCAGTAATAAGAGAAAAATGAAAAGTCAGTAATACGTCAAAAATGAAAAGTCAGTAATACGTCAAAAATCAGTAATACGTCAAAAATCAAAAGTAAGTAATACGTCAAAAATCAAAAGTAAGTAATACGTCAAAAATCAGTAATACGTCAAAAATCAAAAGTAAATCAGCAATACGTCATGATTTCGAGTTAAATAATAATTTCCCTCTTACATAGTTTCTCACTGAATCTCTGAATAATTTCTTTCCAGCATTGAACGACCAAGGTGCGGAGACTTCCAACGAAAATTGAAACGACTTTAATCGCGAGAGGAAGGCGATTGTCGGGAACCGTGCGGCGCAGCCTTTCCGTGAAATTTTGTGCGCAGTTATACGACACTCTTGCTGACGCGTACAGCGCAGGCCTTCCGTGAAATTTTGTGCGCAGTTATACGACACTCGTACACCGTGCGCTACAAGAACACCTCCGACACGTGATTTTTTGTGTCGCGCGAGCAGCGATTGGGTTACGTGGGAGGACCGACCACGTTCGAAATACCCGAGTGGAAGGCCATCGAAAGTAACGCACCTACTCGCTTTCGTTCTCGAATCCGCGAAACTGACGAATGTTTAGCTGGTAGATACACACTGTGTGGTACACTGACGTTTCCACAGCGATACGATTGAGAAGGGAGTAACGTTCCAGATACTATAAATATTCTAAGGTTTAAAATCGGTGATCGATGGTTCACCGAGATGAATACTTCAGATTTGGAATATTTCGAAAGCTTCCAGATATTGTCACGTATCTCGAGGTGTTAGGTATTGGTCGATATTATAAGGGAACTTGATAATAATCGAGCTCGACGAATGTTTCCTTAAGTATTCCTCGAGTATTCGTGTTTACTTTTTGGGATAGTATTCTCAATGTTTTAATGAATCTTTCGCAACGCATCGTGTGTCAGATTTTCGAGAAGGATTTTCCGTACGCTTTGAAACTCGAGGTTGCAAAGGTTTTTTAAACGCCAACAACTTGATTGTCCGCCACCTCTGAAATATCAGAGCCAGTTCGACGAACCGTCGATACCCGTATCGATCGCTCGTGAAAATAATCGGGATTTCTACGCGAAGGTGTTCTCCGGGCGGGCGACACACGACATGCAAACAATCCTTGACAACCGTGTCACTCGACACCGCGTCAAGTGTTTAATGAGAACGCACGGTCATCAGCCAACTATCTCCCGTCTATCGGGTTACGTGAGTCACGAGCCTGTAATCTGAAATAATGTCGAGCGAAAATTCCCCGAAGAGGCCGAGATCTCCGCCCGTACAAGAGAAACGAAAAACGCATCGACGAATCGTCGGCTCGATCACACCGCCCTGTCCCAAAAATCATGCTACCTGTGTATTTTTACACCAGTGTTTAGAAAACACTACAACATTTTATTTACGAGTGTCTTCTATTTTTAGTTCATTTTTAGTTCATTTTTAGTATATTTTTAGTTTATTTTTTAGTATATTTTTAGTATATTTTTAATATATTTATTTTAGTATAGTTTATTTTTAATATATTCTTAGTTTATTTTTAGTATATTTTTAGTATATTTGTAGTTCATTTTTAGTATATATTTAGTATATTTTTAGTATATTTTTAGTACATTTTTAGTACATTTTTAGTATATTTTCAGTTTATTTTTAGTATATTTTTAGTATATTTTTAGTATATTTTTAGTATATTTTTAGTATATTTTTAATATATTTATTTTAGTATAGTTTATTTTTAATATATTCTTAATTTATTTTTAGTATATTTTCAGTTTATTCTTAGTATATTTTTAGTTTATTCTTAGTACATTTTTAGTATATTTTCAGTTTATTTTTAGTGTATTTTTAGTACATTTTTAGTATATTTTCAGTTTATTTTTAGTATATTTTTAGTACATTTTTAGTATATTTTCAGTTTATTTTTAGTATATTTTTAGTTCATTTTAGTTTAACCAAAATCTCATGTTCCAAAAATCAATAATTAATTGGTACGATGACACTTTGGCCATGTATCTAATATCATAGAATCGTTCGTAATTCGTTACTGATTCGTGATTAGTATCGTTACCTTAAATATCATCAATAGTTGTACAGAGTACGTATGAAAAAGAAATAATCGACTTTTCAGAAAACACTAAGTTTAGCCCAACGATATCGACTACGAATTAAAAGAATGTAAACTTGCACGACAGAGAGCTCGTTGTGATCTTGAAATAATTTAAAAAATTAAAAATATACAAATATAAAAACATCGTTCTTATTCCGAAAAAACTTTCCACTTTTTCGTTCGATAATTCGAACAATTTGTGTCAAATTTTTCTTGACACAACCTGTACGCGACACAATGTATATTTATTAATTTTCTCAATATCCACAACCTCGAAAGATATCGATCCGTCGAATAAGTAAATGAAATAAATTGTTTCGTACGTTAAACGATAAATACCAATAAAAAGCACCGCTGCTAAGAAATAGCGTAAAACTAGGGAAGATCGTGATCCTATGGAACAAATTTGTTTTCAACTTTCTTTCGCGAACTTCGGGAACATTAATATGTTTCCAAACTTTTTTATCGCTTCGTCCCAGATCAGTTAAGTTCGCGCCAAATATTTTAGCACGTAACGATCGCTAGGGAATAGATTCCATTCTATTCGCGTAACTACTCTGTCACTGAGTATTATTTGAAAAGAGATCTCGAAAGAGATTCGTATTACGTGTAATTAAAAATATGTCCAAATAAGGTAGCGCATTTGTACTTATCTTTATCGAGAAAATTTCCTTCATTCGTTGATAATAGTCTCGCGACGTTGCAACGAGAAATAAAAAAGAATCTTATTTCCGGATTCCGATAATGGGTTACTCGAATCGATTAAGAATTGAAAAGTGTATACAAAAGTGAGCATGGAAGGCAACTAGGTATTATTGTTAACGAGAACTCACGACCATGATTGAAAAGAGTCGTGTCCAAGAACGATGACGTAAGAGAAAGGATGAAACGCGACCATCAACGAAGGGTGACCTTGACCGGCCAAAATATTCGGCGCAGACTTCGCTCGGTCACATCGGCTCGACTTGGAGGTATCATTTGAACCCTTTCCACTCGAGAGGTGATCCTCGATCGCCACTTAATTCGGTGTACTTTCTACGATGGAAAATCATCGTGATTTGGAATTGAAATTAAAATTCAATTACTCTTCTCTTGTAATATGTAAACATATGTATATGAAACGTTGAAATAAAAATGTTTCGTTTGAAATTTCGCGGTGTATACTTTCTCAAATTAGGTAAACCATCGTGGTTTGGAATTGAAATTAAAATTCAATTATTCCTCTCTTGTAAGATGTAAACATATGTATTATATATGAAACGTTGAAATAAAAATGTTTCGTTTGAAATTTCGCGGTGTATACTTTCTCCAATTTGGAAAACCATCGCGGTTTGGAATTGATATTAAAATTCAATTACTCCTCTCTGGTAAGATGTAAACATATGTATATGAAATGAAAATTTTTCGTTTAAAATTAATTACACGATTCGAAGAATGTCGTCGAGGTGTTAGTTTCTGGTAGCAGAAAAGCTTCGAGCGCAAAGGGTTAAAAATCGGCGCCATTTTCTTAAATTCTTTATTCTCCATTTTGGAGAACGAAATGACTTTCCTAGCAACCCTATAATTACACGATTCGAAGAATTTCATCGAGTTGCTAGTTTCTGGTAACAGAAAAGCTTCGAGTGCAAAGTGTTAAAAATCGGAGCCATTTTATTAAATTCTATATTCTATATTCTATATTCTATATTCTATATTCTCCATTTTGGAGAATGAAATGACTTTCCTAGCAACCCAATAATTACACAATTCGAACAATTTCATCGAGTTGCTATAATTTCAGGCAACACAAACTCCTCGACCAGAAAAGAATTAAAATACTCCAAATGGAAATTTACCATAGCACGATACACCTATCACGATCATCGTTGGTCGTCCAATTGTAAAGTGAGCAACAAAGTCGCGCCTCCGAGCAGAGAAATTCGACGTTGAGCGATAAATAATCGGGAAACCTGCTCCAAGGGAATACCAAGGATGCGAATAAACTCTGAAAGAAATTCCCCGAAAGTATTTCCTCCCTCTCGTATTCTCTTTGGCAATTTCGCAGACGTGTTTACGTAGCTCCGGTAAGTGGGCAGAGAAGAAAAAAAAAGGAAAAAAAAAAAGACGAGGGTGAATTTCCGTTAGCCGACGAGGGAGTTAACACGATTGGCCACGAGCTTCCGTGTAATTGGGAACAATTCATAAATTTATTGCGACAGACAACACACAAGAGTCTTCCATGCTCCCCTTTCTCGCTCACCCTCCTGTTTCGTTCCTCGGGCACGACGATTCTCCGTTACTCCGATACTCGTCCAAGAGGGGTTGGAATCGTCGGCTCGAGTGGTTTCAGGGTGGAGGGGAATGGCGAGAAACGAGAGGACGGGCTTGTCGGGGTGGCTGTACCAACTTCGACGCGTTAAAAATTTAATAACTCGCCTCGGTCGGTTGGTAAAGTAGGCTGCTAGCCGCCAACGGGGATCCCCCTAAATCCAGAAGTCTACCAACGTGTAGTCAGTGGCTTTCAACTTTTCTCCCTCCTCGATCGTTTCTTCAACCCTTTCGCATCTGGAATTTCGGACGCGATTTTGCTTAGCCGATCATGGTCGTTTGAATTATTTTGGAGCAAATTGTAAGTGTATTAAGACATGTATTAGGAATAAATGAAACTAGGCTCTTCTGTTATAAATTTTTAAGAATAAAGTAACAAATTTCAAAATTGATCGATATTGTACGCTCTTTTGAATCTTTTCAGTCGTCTTCAATTTTATACTGATAAGAGAATAAATAAAACTACGCCCTTCTGTTATAAATTCTCAAGAGTAAGTTAACGAATTTCAAAATTGATCGATATTGTACGCTCTTTCGAATCTTTTCAATCGTCTTCAATTTTATACTGATAAGAGAATAAATAAAACTACGCCCTTCTGTTATAAATTCTCAAGAATAAATTAACAAATTTCAAAATTGCTCAATACTGTACGCTTTTTCGAATCTTTTTAATCATCTTCAATTTTGCACCGATAAATAAATTAATAAATCTACGCCCTTGTGTTATAAATTTTCAAGAATAAATTGACAAATTTAAAAATTGATCGATATTGTACGCTCTTTCGAATCTTTTCATTCGTCTTCAATTTTCCATCGATAAGAGAATAAATAAAACTACGCCCTTCTGTTATAAATTTCCAAAAATAAATTAACAAATTTAAAAATTGTTCGTTCTTTCGAATCTTTTCAATCGTCTCAATTTTGCACCGATAAGATACTAAATAAAACTACGCCCTTCTGTTATAAATTTTCAAGAATAAGTTAACAAATTCCAAAATTGCTCGATATTGTACGCTCTTCCAAATCTTTTTAATCATCTTCAATTTTGCACCGATAAATAAATTAATAAACCTACGCCCTTCTGTTATAAATTTTCAAAAATAAATTAACAAATTTCAAAATTTTCTCGATACTGTACGCTCTTTCGAATCTTTTCAATCGTCTTCAATTTTACACCGATAAGATATTAAATAAAACTACGCCCTTCTAATATAAATTTTCAAGAATAAATTAACAAATTTCAAAATTCCTCGATATCGTTGCACGGTGAATTTTTCAATACGGACGTGTGCGTTGAGAAATATACTATTGTTACAATATAGCGTTCAGAGGTATAGTTTGAACTTTTGTTCGTTGGTACGAACGTTTCGATTTTATATTCAAGTCGAAATATGTGAAACTGTACGAGTAAAATACAAAGAGTCTAAGGATGTACATTTAGACTTCCTTGCTAGATAATTTTTCCTTCAATGCCAAGATCAGTTAACAATTTTTACGAACAAGTATCTTCTGTTCTTTAAATACTACTGAGAACCACTGACGAGCGTATCGTCAAATTACTACCACATTTTTCCCGTTGGTACCATTTGTTTCGCAATCATTTATACCCCCTTTAACTACGCTAAAACCGTTTAAACTGCATACGGCGTAACCCTGTAATAGCAATAATTCGAGACGGATAAAAAAACTTGACACACTGTCGAAAAAATAAAAAATAAAAATTGAAAACTCAAGTTCGACACTGTGACGAATTTTCGAGTATTGAAAGTTCCCGGGACCTTGGAAGAAACGCGATTCGATCGTTCCTCGATGCAAAAATGAAATTCCTCCGGAAGCTCGTAGGGGTGTTCGTTCGGTTCGTTCTTCTTTCTTTCTTGCTCTCTCTTTGGCCACGAAACCGTCGTAAAATCGTCTCCTTGTTGATCTTCGCTTGTTTTACGACTACGTGCGCCGGACGAACCAATAAACGTATCTGTCCAAGACCTACGAATTTCGTACTCGGTAGAACTCGGCTACTCGAGTCGCGTTTACGATTACCGTACTGGTACCCGCGAGTTTTCGAAAGTCGAGGATTCGTGTTCCCGATATAACCGAGCTACGGTCGTAGGGCAAATTTTCTTCGACCTCGTGCCGCTAAATTACTCCGCGATTAAGCGCATCGGCGAAGCCATTAACGCGCGCGACCTCGGTTTAATTAACTCCCCGGCCACGGAATTAAATACTATCGCGGACGCGTATGAATTCGTTACGGGGAGAGATAACGGTCAGCTGCTTCATAAATTTGCCAGCTCGTATCGCTCGATCTGGACGAATCCACGGGTTTTCGCTATCCTCGTACTGGAAGCTGGGACGATAATTTCTCGCGCGATAGAAATATCGCCAGGGTCAGCTCCTCGGGTTTATGGAAAGTGCACCACCGGGAGTTTCGACCGAAATCATCGTCTCCCGATGCATTTTTCCATACGGGGAGAAACTCTTCGATCGAAATATCGTCCAATGATAGCGTCATGCGCGACACCATTCGCCACGAGTCGAGAAACAATCCTTCGCGCGGAATGCACTTGCAGCGCAAGTAGTTCGTTGTGAATTGAAAATGGTCGTGGATTGTTTTTATCAGGGATTGAGAATAATTGTAGCGATTCTGGTCGTCGAGAAACAGTCTTGCGAATCAGTTCTCGGAGTAACTGTCGGGTTGTTTGGAAAGTCGTTTCGTTTTCCAGAATGGAGAATGTGTATTTTAATGAAACGTTTATACGCTCTGAAAAAAATTGTTTTCACCGAAAAATAAAGTGACTTTCTGAACAACCTAATAATATCTCTTCTAAATCGCTTTTATTATTATACTGTTAATATAATGATAGCATTGCTCGATTTTCAATTTTCCACCGATAAGAGAATAAATAAAACTACACCCATCTGTTATAAATTCTCAAGAGTAAATTAACAAATTTCAAAATTGTTCGATATTGTACGCTCTTTCGAATCTTTTCAATCGTCTTCAATTTTCCACCGATAAGAGAATAAATAAAACTACGCTCTTCTGTTAAAAATTCTCAAAAATAAATTATCAAATTTCAAAATTTTCTCGATACTCTACGCTCTTTCGAATCTTTTCAATCGTGTCCAATTTTCCACTCATAAGATAATAAATAAAACTACACCCTTCTCTTATAAATTCTCAAAAATAAATGATCAAATTTCAAAATTTTCTCGATACTGTACGCTCTTTCGAATCTTTTCAATCGTCTCCAATTTTCCACCGATAAGATAATAAATAAAGCTACTTCCTTCTATTATAAATTCTCAAAAATAAATGATCAAATTTCAAAATTTTCTCGACACTGTACGCCCTTTCGAATCTTTTCACTCGTCCAGTAAATAATTCGAAACATATGTAAGAATTGAGGCCGATATCGGAGCAATGCGTCGAGATCTCCGACATCCACCGAACCGATGACTGCGCGAATCCGTAAACCATGGATCATCGGTGACGTCACGACGCTCTAGAAGCTCCGCGCACGAACGACGAGGAGAGAAAGAAGAAAAAGAAAGAAGAAAAAAAAAAAATACGAAGAACGACACGAAACAGGGGGCCAAAGGGGACACGTAGTAACGACGTGTACACGAATGCCGGAGACCCAACGTGGGGCGGCAGTTTTCGGGGGTGCGCCACCCCTGCCTGCACCAACAGGAATATACAGTACACAGAGCGTGTAACGTCCCACTGTCAGGCGACCCTTCCACCGAACATAAACGGCTCCGTGCGCACACAGCCACACGGACACGCAGCCACGCACACCCACGAGGAAACAGGGGTCTGCCCTATGATTTGTAGCGGCACTATAATGCCTCAACTACCCGGCACCCTGACTCACCCTCACCCTCACCCTCTCGCGTCCCTGCCCGCGCCCCCTCCTAGACCTCCCTCCGCAACACACAAGTACAGGGTAAGCAGCAAACACGCAGGCCGTCCGTGGAACACGCATCCTCCCTTCTCGGCCCTTGGCCGGTGTAGCAACACGTAGCAACGTTTTCCGTTGAAAAAGAGTGGGGGACCCTGCGCGGTCGTTTTTCGCGCGAAACCGACTAACCATTCGAATCGTCTCCGAGCGAGATCAACGGTTTCATGTACAGTAGAAACGAGAATGTGTAATATATCGGCTTGTTCCGAGAGTCGTTTCGGTTTCTAAAATGGAGAATGTATGATTTAGTGAAATGTTTGTACGTTTGAAACACATCGTGTTTCGTTTACGAAAAGCGTATGTACAATGGAAAAGTGGTCGCTGAGGTACGATGAACGTATATATACGCTTTGGAAAAGTGGTCGCTGAGGTACGATGAGCGTATATACACGGTCTGGAAAAGTGGTCGTTGAGGTACGAAGAACGTATATACACGCTCTGGAAAAGTGGTCGCTGAGGTACAAAGAGCGTATATACACGCTCTGGAAAAGTGGTCGCTGAGGTACGATGAGCGTATATACGCGGTCTGGAAAAGTGGTCGCTGAGGTACGATGAACGTATATACACGGTCTGGAAAAGTGGTCGTTGAGGTACGATGAACGTGTATACACGCTCTGGAAAAGTGGTGCTGAGGTACCAAGAGCGTATATATACGTTCGTACAGTATATACTTTTGTTTCATACTTTACACGAAATACTTTTGTTAAGCGAGTATCTGGCATTAAAAATGTCTCGAATAAAACACCACAAAAAACGAAATGACTTCTGAACAACCCAATATTTCACAAAAGTAATAAAACACTTCTTTTTAAAATTACTCGATTATTGACAATGTCTTTGCCTGTAACATTCATGGATAATTATCAAAATGAACAACCAACGAGAAATTGATTTGCCCTTTCGATGTGGCTAGGCGATTTGTTTGTAACAGGACTTCTCAAAATGTAGTTTATTGCCCAGTATCGGTTCGCGTAAGTTTCTTAGGACGTTGATGTTTAATTCTTTCGCTCCGTATATATACACCCTCGAAGAATGACCATTCATATACGAAGAGCGTATATACACGGTCCGGAAAAGTGGTCGCTGAGGTACGATAAGCGTATATACACGCTCTGGAAAAGTGGTCGCTGAGGTACCAAGAACGTATATATACGTTTGTACAGTATATACTTTTGTTTCATGCTAGGAAACAATAACATCGTCCAATTTTTCGATTTCATTTTTAGGAACCACTTCAGGTCTGGCAATAACTGGAAAGTTCACCGGAATATAATTCTACACTTTGGGGCGGTATTTGTGAGCTCACTTCTGTCGGTAAAATACGAGCCATCGAAAAGGGGGAATAACAAGAGGGGTTAGTGGGTCCACCGAGTCGCATAGTCCAGGTCCTTTGTCCTAGTGGGCCGCGATTATAAATGTTCGCGAAAGTTTTACATTATTCGTGTTTCAGTCGTTCGCTTTTAAGACCGTGATTGAAATTTTAAATTCTACGCGAACTACCGTGAAAGAGTCCCGATAAAAGTATTTCAAACGAATTTTTTTTAACGGTGAACCTTTGTATCGAAGGGATGGAAACACGCCTGGTTCAATATATGGAAAATTATTGCGCATAGGAAAATAGTTTACGTGGAAAAACTTCGATTCGTTTAAATAATACACACGAACGTATAACGAAGACGGATATCACAAATTTATATCGCGAAAAATAATTCTACTCGAACCTCTACTCCATTCCCACGCATTTCGATTTCAAATTTCGCGCCACCACTGCGATCCGATAACCCCGGAAGCACATCCGACTACACGCGACCATAAGCACACATGTTCCAGTATCTCTGCCAAGGATCTGTTTCCTGATCCGTTTAACTGGCTTTATCGTGCAAGTTCCTATTAATTTTCACGATCCGGTAACTTTTTCATATCTCGTTATTACTGTCCACGTTACAATTTCTTTCTGCATATTTACATCACAATTTTACCACGCAATCCATCTAACTCTTTTCGAACGAACATCCGTAAGAACCATCGTAAATTAAAAATGTAGTAAATTAAAAAATTTATAAAACAATTTATACACAATAATCGATTCCACTATTCGATACAATAATTGTTTCCTTATATCGTTCACGAGAATGCTGCTCTCAGGATAGCAAAATTTTTTTAAATAATACACTATAGTATATTTCTACGTATCGATGACAATTATGTACTATGATTGCATTATATTATTATTAAGATATCGTTTTGATTTTTGGTCATCCCCTCGTTAGACGTAAACGAAATAACCATCATTCGTACTCGAGCAACGACACTTTTCGACCAGTGCTCGCCATATTGACAGGTTAATGTAATCGTTGAGCGAAATCGAACTATTTTCTCCTACCATAATCTGAGGAACTGTTCCGTCCTAATTGTGCTATCCTCGTAGACTCCAGAACCCCGTTTGCCGAGGGGTACAATCACGCAGATAATTCGCATCGTTATCGAGTTTGCGGCAGTTAGCGTCGAAAATACATTCTGAGGCGGATTAAACGCGGAGAGGGTGGAGGACCCCAACGTAAGAGAAGCCTCGGGTATGAATTTTCGAGAATTCTCCAGTAGGAGGGCAAACATGCTAGTTTATATAGTAGTTGAAATTTTTATCTGCGATTTGGTTACCAAAGGACGTTCGTTACGTTCTGATCGTCTTCGTTGAATCATTTCCGACGATTTATACGAAATAATTAAATATAGAGAATATTTAACAGATACAAAGAAAATAAATTTGGACGATTTTGTAGGTCGTACTGTTTGAAATGAAATAACGATACAGGAAAAATAAAAGAATGTCGATCGAGATCAGTGGTATAATAAGTGTTCTAGAGAGAGTAGCAAATTTTCAAGATGCAGAAAATTAAAAATTGCCAATGGATTAAATGTAAAGAAATAGAAAATTGTAAAAATATGTAATTGTTAATGTCTTGTGTGCACGATGGAGGGGAACGTAGTAGAAGAGTTTCATTGGAGTAGAAGAGAAATTTCTACACACGATTAAAATATTTCTATTTGTGCATAATTTTTCAATTCTTCCATTTATTTTTTTGCCATGAATCTACCACTACTACTACTACCATTTAATTTCAAATCTTCGCCAATATTCTTTTCCTCTCTTCATCGATATTTTATTTCGATTCAATATAAGCTACAAAATCAACTACCGTCGACATTCGTTTTCCAAATATCGACTAACATCCAATACCTTCCCGCAACGTACGTACAGCAATAAAAAAAAAAAAAAAAAAAAAAAAATGGAAAAATGAAAACCCACTCTTTATACCTGACGTGTTATTTTTCTTTTTCGATCGCGGAGAAAATATTATTTTGTATACTTTGGCCGAAGAGAACCAACAAACACGGTCGAGACGCAATAAATATTTGAAAGCAACAATCGCCCGTTAAAAACACGGGTTTCCCTTTTTTTTTTCTCTAGACGAATTTACTGCCACGAGACTGCTCAACGCTATTCAAAATCGGATTCAATTTTTTACGATCCCACTCTCGAGTCTCTTTTTTTCTTTTTCTTTTTTTTTTTTTTTTATTTTCGGTAACGGTTCACGAAACTCTGGACAAAGTGATTGATACTGTCGCGGGCACGGAGGCTCCAAGATACAAGGGCCGGATAGAAAGAAAAAGGAGTATTAAAGCGTTTCAATTATTTGATCGACCGATAGATAGAGTTATACGCGTGGAAGCGGATTTGGATCGGAGGGTAGGCGGAAGGGAACAACGGGGAAAAAATATTCCTCCGGGAGGGGAGCACGGCACAAAGCCGATCATCGCGAGGCAACGCGTCCCCATGGCGAAGATTATACACCGTGTCAAAAATAACCTAGCCACGTCCCCGTAATCCTTTCGTCTCTCTCGATCCCTTTCCAGCTCGAGGCGAACCCGCTGCGATCTTTTTATCACTCGAACCGGAAGAATTTCGATTAATTGATCTATTCGGAGATACATTATTCGCATCGAAATACGGAACGATTCCAGCCGACATCGATCCGTGACATTTAATCATTACACGACGAAATCGTCACGTTCGTTTACTGAAACGTTTATTTCGGAACACTTACTCGCAACTTTTGCGATTATTTCCACGCGATGGTACTTCAAGTGACTTAAAAATTCAATTCTGCGCCACTGTAACAGTCCACGTTCTCTCAATCGAGTGCACACTAGTGGAAAAATGTTCTTAGTTGGAAAAATAATTGTTATCCGACTGGACGAAGTTTCTCGACTTTGCGAAATTATTACAATTGTCGTTGGATCTTCGCGAGAGTATCACAGGTGTATTGGTGAGTTCGTACCGAGGAAAACGAGTCCAAACACGGCCATGTTCGGACGACTTTTCATTTTTCGAAAAGTTTTTCAAAAACTGCTCGTACTACGTCTCGGTGAAAGTTGTTCGAACCAGGTCGTGTTTGGACTCATTTTCATCGGGAGAACTTCGTTGTTTCATTGGTGACACTCTCGCGAAAATACAACGAAAAATACGAATATATGCTCGAAAAGTCACTTCGTTTTCCAAAATGGAGAATATGTAGTTTAACAAAACGTTTGGACGCTCAAAAGAAAACGAAATGACTTCCGAAAGTCATTTTGTTTTCCAAAGTGGAGAATATAGAATTTCATAAAATGTTTATACAATCTAAAAAAATCGTGTTTCATTTTCACCGAAAGAAAAACGAAATAACTTTCCAAAGATCCTAATATTTACTTTCATTGACGAATTCCCAGCGCGTTACGTAGATACAAAAGAAAAGGTCGGTTCGTGGACCAGGAACGTTACCATTCCCGGTTTCGTGAAAGTCGAGTAACGATTCGATTTCGTATAACCGAGGATTACAGTGTGTCTCAGTTCGAGACGCGTTTAGAAACGCAGGGTTCGTGTTTATTGCTCGGTCTCTCTGGATACGCGAGT